>NC_060124.1:487410541-487713571 GCF_021461395.2 Schistocerca americana | reverse complement strand
AGCCTGTCAGGAATTATGGCCACACGAATATATCAGTCGCCTTTTTGACAGAAGCATTAAACAGACTTACGACGTGCGTGTAAGTTGGAGTTGATGACATTAAGCTTGTTGGTTCCCTAGGCACCAGTGCTATTCGAAAGAAATACAAGTCTCTCCCGGAAAATATTAAAATAATTATTAAGCATATTACTGAATAATTATACGAGCTGTACGTCATTCAGTAATTGAGAAACAATCAGCCACACTCTCCAAATTTGTTGCTTGAGATATAGATTTTCTTTTGGTGGAGCTGGTTTCCAAGAGGTGAGGGAAATTCTTCATTTATGTACATGAAGTAGGTACTAACTGAAAATATCTGCTATCATCTGTAGCTCATAGAGCCACCGCTCAGTACGGTTCCAATTCCACAGTACATATTCTACGGGGAATAAACGCAAGCGAATGAAATGACGAACAAACTGAATTTTTGACAATTTTTTGCCTTGTTTTACTGTTCATATAAATAACTCTCACCGAAATCCTTGATAAGTTTTTAAGATATCTCAATAAATAAAAAGAATAAAGATGATTATGTGAAAGTGCATCTTTTTGCTTTATTTCTAACTTGTCTTCTTCCGAATGTGTAATCTCCTTTTGAATGTACCTAAGCTGTTGCATACAAAAAACTCCATTCATAGAAAAGAAATGGTGCATAAGCTAACCTCACGATTACAGTTAAGCACTAATACTGTCAAAAAAATCGTCTCAGAAATTTTCTTGACACTATACAAAATTTCACTATTGAAGGCTTATCAATCAATAAGAAAATACTCCATTACAGAATTACAATTACGTAAGATCATTGCTGGGGAAATAAAAAACAGGACCCCAACATGAAAATTTCTTCTAGCACAAAAATCCTCATACTAATGATTGAGTTATTTACGTCTTTTGAAATCCATTAAAACTGACTGTGGAAAACTTTAAAAAATAGCAAGAAATTCCTGGTTTGGACGTCTGAGTTGAACGAATGCCTGACTAAATGCTGCCACAATAAAGTAAAATTAGTTCATTCGTTACCTTAAATCCTAATCTTCCTAAAATAGGATATCCTATGAAATCCATTCATCTCATTCAGTGCGTAATGATCATATTCACTTTATAATAATAATTTTGTGTTTTATTACAACATTAAAATAATTCCCAAGAGCACAACGTTGTGCGTCCTTTCCGTACAAGCCCACTGCCACAACGCTCAACTACAACTTCCGATTTCATCGCCTCGCGATCAACTCTTCAACAGCTGCGCATCTTCGCAGAGCAAAGAAGACCTAAGTAGTCCCCGGACAGCGCTGGGTCTCTGAAGAGGCTACGCGAATAACGAAATGATACGAATATCATATGCGCATCCTGAGACATCCAAGAACAAGAAAATTGCTTATAAAATTACACAAACACACCTTTCAAGTTATACGTTGTCGAATATCGACAGTTTCACGAACAGTTCCTCCTGTAAGGTTCAGGTAGTTTTGAGGATGGACGTTGAGCCTAAAAAAGCGTGCAGTAATATTATTTTAATCTGTCTAATGTCATGGACAAGCATATTATTGTTTCGATCTAATTTCTACTTATGCAAAATTTACACTGAAGAGCCAGAACATTATGACCACTATTAGTCGTGAGGCTGAATGCCGCTTATTGACAGTGAAGAGACGTGAAACTGTATAAAAAACGTATACAAGTGCAGCAGAGGCGAGTGGGGAATCGAGCGATTCTAGGCGCCTTCAGTCTGGTACCGCGCGACCGCTACAGTCCCAGGTTCGAATCCTGCCTCGGGCATGGATGTGTGTGATGTCCTTAGGTTAGTTAGGTTTAAGTAGTTCTAAGTTCTAGGGGACTGATGACCTCAGATGTTAAGTCCCATAGTGCTCAGAGCCATTTGAACCATTTCGAGTGGGGAATCATTCTAGGCCGCAAATTGCGAAATTCACTGATGTAAGTGACTTTGACAAATGAAAGATCGTTATGGCCTGGCATCCTGGAGCTAGAGTCTCAGATATGGCGAAGCTGTTCGGCTGTTTGCCTGCCGCTATCGTGATCATGCATGGAAAGTGGCTGAAGTACGGGAAAAGTCACGAGTGGCTGACAAGGTTCTGGACGTCCAAGTCTCAAAACAAAATGATGCAGTCGGAGACTCGGTGAGGTACGATAGGTGGCCAACTGTGGCAGACTTGACAACGGCGTACAATTCTGGTACAAGCACAAGTGAATCGGAGCACAGCATTCAGCGCACATTGATGGACGTGAGATTTGGTAGCAGACCCGTACTTGTTGTGGTACATCGTTAATCTTTCAGTTGTAGTGGGAGCGGAATCATCGATATTGGACCGTGGATCATTGAAAACCTGTCGCCTGGTCGGATAAATCATGTTTCCTGTTACAACACATCAACGTGTGGAGCTGCGGCTAAAATTTTATGCTATTCCCTTTGTTCTTTAATTTTGTAGTTGAAATGATTGGTAGTCTTGTGCAACTATTGAGCACCACAACCTTTTACGGTGGCCCGAAAACTATTTGAGCAAAACCCCAGAAAGCAATGGAACATGCTGTCCATAGTCTTCTTTCCACAGAACCACTTCTCAGTTCGCCTAAACTCAAATAAAATGTTGACTCACTAAGAATGATGTAAAGGAATTAGCAACCGCGACGGCATATAAAAGTCTACTCCCATTTAACGAAACAGTATATTATGATCAGTGTTCACACACACAAGAATAGACATGAAAATATCAATATGCGCTTCTAAAATTTCAAAAAAGTGGCATAATTCAAAAGCTAAAACAAACTTGCTGTAAACTTCTGTCATGTGTTTTCATAGTGAAAAAAAAATTGTTCATATGGCTCTAAGCACTATGGGACTTAACATCTGAGGGCATCAGTCCCCTAGAATTTAGAACTACTTAAACCTAACTAACCTAAGAACATCACACACATCCATGCCCAAGGCAAGATTCGAACCTGCGACCGTAGCTGTCGCGTGGTTCCAGAATGAAGCGCCTTGAACCGCTCGGTCACACCGGCCAGCTTTCATGATGAACTACATCTAATACCAAAAGTAGGAGTTTTTAGCTTTAATACTGTGTGCCCTTTAGAATTTTACGAAAAGTGGATTTTTGAAGTAATTAGTGAGTCATGTTGATATCCACACTTATTAACGTTTTCGGGGTCTTACATAATCCGACCAAGTTCTGAAATTATACCTAAACATTTAATTTTTACGTAAGTATATGTTTCAATCTCTTTGTTAACGGCTCGTAGCGTGTGCTCAGGCAGTCTCTTAGACTGACCTTGGCCGGCGATTAGAAGAGAAGTCAATACGTTACACGCATTACTAGCGTCGAATTGCTTCCCTACAAACGGTGGTGCCTCCATACGGGTTTATCCAGACAACAGGCTCCTCTAAATATGCCCCGCGTCACAGACACGTACACGTAGGGGTAGTATTAGGCTATGGGTGACATTCATCTGTGCTTCCATGGGACGTGAGGTAGTAATCGAAGGCACTATCACACCTATGGACTATGTGGACATTAAAAGTAAAATATTCTTCTTCCCGAAATATCTTGCAGACCACTTGGCTTCCTTTATGCTTGATGTCTTCCCCGACAGAGATGGTACATTTGAAACGTCCCCTTAGAAAAATTATAAATGGCTGTGCTTAAACTGACACTCAATATTTTTAGCGCAACGCAATCTGACTTTCAAAAATCCCTACAAAAGAATGGCCCTGACTAACAATAACCTATACCTTTCATGAATCACTTACCTCACAAAAATCTTCGTTACTCAAACTACTGCAATACAGCGTGCGCCAATACTGCCAGCTGAATAAAAGATTCTAACTACTGAAGGCATTAACTACTGATAGGCATAGTTAGCAAATGAAAGATTTTGATAGGGAACAATGTATTTACCTTAATAGTGTTCGGAAGTCACAATATATATATATATCAGTTCATGACATCCAGTCTTACAAATTTACTGTCTCCGATGGACACATGTCCAGATCATCCGCTCTCAAAACTCCGCCATTTCTCTCCCCACATCCACCACTGCTGACGGCTCACCTCCAACTGCGCAACGCTATGTACTGTTAACAGCCAACTGCCCAACACTACAATAGCAAATTCCAACAATGCAAACCAGCCACAGACTGCACACAGCACAGTCAGTGATTTTCATATAGAGCGCTACATGGCGTTACCAACATAAAAACCTACTTACATAGCGCCCATGCTCCCCACAAAAAAATTTACAAATTGTTTTGGGCACTGGACAATACATACTTGTTAAAATTTTTCATAATTACAATAACATAGATATCAAATGAACACTCTTATTGATACAATGTTGGTCAAAAGCAAAGATTTTCTCACAGTCCATAAAGAGAGTCCTGATTATTCATCACAGTAAAACTGCAGTGGGTTTTTTTTCCTCAAAGTCTGAGCAGTAAAAGAAAATGCACACGGAAGTAGTGGATTTCAAGACAGTCTTGAAGAAGTAGTGTTGTCCTTCCAACGGAAAGACAGTGTTGACTCTTGACATGCAGACAGATAATGGGCCAGAACAGAGCAAACCCGCACCAGAATCAGTCGAACTTTTGAAGAATATTGGTAGGTTGGTGTAGTCCTGGTAGAGATTATGGTATTGGTGGGCCACCAGAGGTGCAGACCCACTGCAGTTCTTGTAGGAATAATGGTATTGGTGGGCCATCAAAAATGCAGACCCACTGTAGTCCTTGTAGAGATTATGGTATTGGTGGGTCATCAAAGATTCCGACCCACTGTAGTCCTTGTAGAGACGGCCAGCAACCATCTGTTGCGACTGTGGAGGTGCACAATCACCATCAAAGAGTCTTGCAGACAATATAGCAAGTCCATGAACCACCACTTGTGGACTCACAAAAATTTTTTTTGAAATGTCCCTAGAACCAGCAATGCTGTTAACCAGTCCCTTGCTGAATTATTAACACACGTGCAAACACTAACAGCCCCTTCCTTTCTCGCATATTCTGCGTGTATTACGACCAACAAAAACGTGTGCAGTGAAATGAAACTTAATTTGAAGAAGTGGTATCCAAACAATTATAAAATTACGACATAAGAATACAATTACAAAGGTACAAAATACATCATTAAAGAACATAATAGTACAGATAACATTTGTAGTAACACAGGCTTTACAAAAGAATAGAAATAGACATATACATCGGTGTTACAGGAATTATGACATAAGTAAATATATAAAATAATGAGAATAGTTTTCGAAACATTAATTTCACACATGAGCATTAAAACAGAATAGAATAAATAATAATGTCTAAACATCTTTACAAAGTAAATAACATAATATTAGAAAAAGTCTACAATATATCTCTTAACAGATAAACACATAAAGACAGGAAAAACACAAATACACAAGGGTACACAAACACCAAGCGGAATAACACAAAAGGAAAGGACAGGGTTTGTTTTACTATAGTATTTTGCAAACAAACTTTCTTTACTTCTTGGAGATCTCCCTTCATTCATCATTATTCCAAAAAAGTCCTATCTATACCTGCTTTCTGTACTTTTTTCGTATAACTTCTCAATGCATTTCTTCCAATTCATCGCAACTCATTCTCTTATATAGCCGACTTAAGCTAACTTAAATCTACTGAGCTCAGATGCATAAACTAAGGGACGAGGCAATGCAGCAGCACAAAACAATTAACACAAACAGAAATGACAAAAAAATGAAAATTGGCTAAGCTAGCAGCAGTAAATCTAAATTAGCAAAGCAAATGCAATATTACAACTAATATAAGGCAATGTCCAGCAAACAAGAAAAATAAAACAGTAGTAAAACTGGCTTAACAGAGTAATACAAAGTGAAATTCAGTAGCACTATGCCTGGCAAACAGCAGCAGCAAATGCAATAACTTATACCTAAATATGACATAGCTCAAGCAGAAAAAATAGTACACAAAAGACAACAATGCAGACAAGGGAAATGTCTAATCACATCTTAGTGTCTATGCATTAAAGTGGTGCACCGCAACTTATTCTACAAAAAAAATTACCAAGACACCAGACACCACACTTGCTAGGTGGTAGCCTTTCAATCGGCCGTGGTCCGTTAGTATACGTCGGACCCGCGTGTCGCCACTATCAGTGATTGCAGACCGAGCGCCGCCACACGGCAGGTGTAGAGAGACTTCCTAGCACTCACTCCAGTTGTACAGCCGACTTTGCTAGCGATGGTTCACTGACAAATTACGCTCTCATTTGCTGAGACGATAGTTAGCATAGCCTTCAGCTACGTCATTTGCTATGACCTAGCAAGGCGCCATTACCAGTTACTATTGATGCTGTAAAACTTGTACTGTCAAGCTATGTACGTTTTTTGCTAGTCTAATTTCTTTGACCTTTTCCAGACCTCACGCCAGCCTGCGTGAGCTAAAACGCGTGCCTTTCAGCTTCCTCTCATAGTGGGTTGGCGCTCTTGCCAATCCACAACAATTAGTCCCTTCTTATTGTTCTTTCCTTTCCAAATGCTCCTTTCTCGAAGAATGTGGATCATAAAATTATTATTTAATAGATCTGTTGACATAAAGTGTTCACATTAGCAAATGCATTTAATTTTATTTTATAAAACCTATGCTGCAACACAACTGGAAACCAGATATCAAATGAAATAAGCAACTATGTAAAGCAGAGCATAAAAACATCATTCAATAGCCATGCAACATTTCATAACTCAGTAGAAATTCTCTCAACTGTCGTAGAAAGACACTTGTCATAATCATGTGTGCAGATGTAATTATATTTCCTATCAATTCATAAGCATTTCAGTAAGTAGCACAAAGTACGAGTAATTGTATGTTTCCAAGTAATGAGCGTGTCGTATTTGCAATGCTTTCTACAAAGGAATGTCAATAGCGAGGTTTGCGGCCTCTTATTTCTCCACCTAATGGCTGTTTCTCCAGAAGGCTGGCACAGCTGGACGCCCACAATGCTTTACGTCAAGGTAACTTACCTTTATTACCGAAATTTACAACAGAAGTTTCAGCTACAGTGACAATTTCACACAAAATAAAATTTCACAAGTCGAGAAATTACAGTAGAAACATGTAGAAACAAAATCCTGTAAATATAACAGTGTCCAAAAAATTTTCGCCGGCATTGTGATACATTCACGCATGCACACACAAGTCATAACTTTTAAAGTATGATTGTTGGTTTCCAACATCCTTTTTCACAAACCAGAGTCCCTAACTCCTATTCATTATTCATATACATATAAACACGTAATCGCATTAAAAAAAAATGGCTCTGGGCACTATGGGACTTAACATCTATGGTCATCAGTCCCCTAGAACTTAGAACTACCTAAACCTAACTAACCTAAGGACATCACACAACACCCAGTCATCACGAGGCAGAGAAAATCCCTGACCGCACCGGGAGTCAAACACGGGAACCCGGGCGCGAGAAGCGAGAACGCTACCACACGACCAGGAGCTGCGGACTGTAATCACATTCCTCATATATGGTAGCATCAGTGTGTTGCTCATAAACATAACTCAACAGCATAGTACACATTGTCATCGCAATAATAACATCATAAAAACTCAGACAAATCTCAAAAACGTCGTAGCTTTCTGCAATAATTTCTAAAAAATTCTCTGCTCATTTCAATAGTGTCATCTACCTCAATTGTACTTTAAAATCATGATCCCATACCAAACACATCATTCAAAGATCTCATAGTATCACAATGGCTCTGAAAAAATATGAACAGTTCACACAGTACAGACAAAATACAATTTCATAAGTGTGAAGTTATCCAACTGTGTAATTAGGTAAACATGCGTCACTGATGTAGTAAGAAAGATGTTTGTCTCTCTCAGTTAAATAATAAGATAGCTGTGTAATTTATGTGTTAGAGAAACATGGTACCGATGTGTAAAGTTGTATAAGCAAATACCATATTAGCTAGGGCTCCTTATGCTTGCCACACACATAATACACAAAGTAGGCGTGTACCCCTGTGAGGATTAATGTAATTATACCCTCAGGTGTTACAGATTACAGCAATGGGATGAAATGTATCATGGAAAACCTTTGTATCATTGTTATTCAAAAATCTTTAAAAATAAATGTTTTAAGAACAAAATTAATCACTCAAATACGGGTCCTTTAGCGCTTAATGTGCGTCTTGCTGTAAGATAATTATGTGGAAGTGTCGTAGTTGTCGTCCTCCAAAAGCTAAGTTCTGGAGAAGTCAATGTAATTACCTCATTATAAACAAACGTGAAATGCTATGCGTAAAGATATCGTAGTTATTACCTACATTACCGTGATCAAGAAAGTACTATACTGTAACGTATTGTTGTGCTACTAAAAAGGCTGTCTCATTGTAGCTATACCACAAACGTTACTACTAAGACATGTATTACTTTCCCGAAATATTCAGAAAAACTGTGCAGATATAAAACAGATACAGCACAAAAGCAACAATGTAAATTGTGTCACACATTAGTAGTGTCATGATATAATCGTGTAGCTGTCAAAGAAACCAAATACTAAGTCATCTTTAAGCTGACAGAAAGTGCTTTGAATAAAGAATTTCTGTTCAAGTAAACCAAAATGTTGCATTAAAATCTTATTAGCAGTATATGTTCTAAGTATGTAAGCCTTATAGTCGTTACGTAATCGTGCAACTCACAAGCAAGAATGTACAAATAACAACACTGTGTCGTCTGTTCACTATAACAATGCGTTCGTAATTACTGTCTAAATAAGTTCCCTAGGTTCTTGACTGGATAGTTAACTTTAAAACATAGTTGCATGTTGACAGTTTCTAAGTGTGACAAAGATACTAGTTAACGTGTAGTCAAAAATTTTATAGCAAAGGCTAAGTTATAAAGCAGATTATCTTTCAATAAACGGTTTTACATGTTTTCTAATGCGCAAAGTTTCAACTTCAAAGTGATTATCATGTTGTATACGTCGGTAAGGAATGCTAAAATTTTTCTCAAGGTTAGCGTCTATGTTATTTTTCGCTGAGCCAGCCGGCGCACATGGCTGCCTGCGGTGCGAGTCATTGTCTGTCCCTTTGTTGGCGCGCGTCGTTATTGGGATTAGGAGACCTAACTTCTACAAATTCACCTTGTCGAGAGGCACTTGCCCTGTTTGAACCACGCCAATTTTGGTTAAATTTTGGTCTCTTGTTAAGATTATATCGTCTGTCGTCATGTCGGTAGTTTCTGTAATTTTTTTCTTGTGGGTCTCGTGGTGGAGAATTTCTCCATGAGTCGTAACTGCGCGGTGGACTGTTGCGTCTGAAGTTATTCTGTCTCCCTTGATAATAATTATTTTCGTTCCCATATTGTCTTTTTCTCTGATTGTCTCTGTGATAGTCATTACCACGGAGAGTTGATGTTTCCCTGTAATTATTACTACTCTGCCAACGGTTGTCAAACGGGTGGTGTCTGTTTTGGACACGATTTACGTTGTAAGAATAGCCTTGTCGTGTCCAGTTATTATTTCTGTCATAACGGAATTGTGAAGGATGTGACTTGTAATTGCTGTGCTCCTGTTTTCGCGTTCCGCGACTGTCAGTGTCAATTCCTAATTCTTGTAACAGTCCCTGAAAAGCTTCAATGTCGTCTTTGCAACGTCCTGCCAAAATAATATGTCGTAAATGTTCAGGCAATTTGATTAAGCAAATTCAGATGAGTTCTGAGGGGCTGTATGGGTTTGAAAGATACTGATTCTTATGTAACATGTCTTCGAAATATTTGACAACACTGGAAAATTCAGATTGTTCGAAATGTTTCATCATTATGATGCTACGTTTTACTCGGTCTTGTGTAGCTTGAGACCAATATGCTGAGAGGAAGGCATGATAAAATTCTCCTTCACTGTGACAATCGTGAATGACCGATCGCATTCTTACAGCTGGTTCATTCTCTAAATAGCCACACATAAATTCTAATCTATGCTCTAATGACCAGTTGGGAGGAAAACAATGAGAGAAATGATGAAGCCATGCTTGTGGATGAATGTCGTTGCCAGAATTCTTAAATGTTTTGAGTTTACGTGTAGTAATGAACAGCTTATAGTGAAAATCATCAAGTCGGCGAGTCGCATATCGGTCATTGTTACTTCTTTTCGGCGCTTCCATCTCATAATTCGGTTACCTTCCCAATTTATTTCATAATTTCCGAAGTGCCCTGTGTTATTACTTTGTGGCTGTTCCGTATTTCTATGTCCCTCTTCCCGTATTGAAGCGCGAGTGTCCTCTAAAACTCTAAAATATGTAATTCTTGTATTCCCTGCGTCTACTGATCTTGTACTTCCCAGATTTCTCTTTTGTACTGTGTATTGATTTGATTTTGATTTTCTTTGAATTTTCTAATTCGTTCATACTCTTCTGTGTCAGGGAAGGCTACAGGTCTTGTGTCACTCAGATCATCATCTACCTTTGTAGATAAGTTAGTGAACCGATCCGAAACTTCGGCTACTTTCTCCGATAGTGAACAGATTTCCTCAGTATGTTTTTCTGAATCAAGTTTCAGAGTGTCCATTTGCGTTGAAATCTAATCTACTGCATCCTTTAAGGTTTCCTGGGTTTTTGCAAGTTGCGTAACCGAATCGGTAGATGCAACTGAGTCAATTTCAGCTTGCAAGATGTCGTGATTTTCATGAACAATAGTTTGCCGTTCTTTTATGGCTTTATGATTCTGTAATGCATTTTCATGACGCGAAAAAATTGGTTGAAAATGCTCACAAATTTGTGTTTTTTCGTCATTACAGACTTTTTGACATTTCGATTCTATTTTAAGTAACTCAGCAGTTAAACCTTCAAATGTTTTTTCAAGCATTTGTTCCATTGAGTCTAACTTTTGAAGCTGTTGCTGTGTTTGTCTCTGATTTTGTTCCATCGTGTCTAACTTTTGCTGTGTTTGTCTCTGATTTTGTTCCATTTTGTCTAACTTTTGAAGCGTTTGTCCCATTTGTTCCATTAATTGCAATAACAATGCACTGGTGTCTGAAACATGTTCCTCAGTGCTATTCGGCAGTGCATTTGACCCGGCAATATTCACATTTTGAAAAGCAGAAAATGTGTCTTGACTTATCTGAGAAAACGGTGAGGACGCAAAACCTCAATCTACAGTATTTGCAAGATTGTTTCCTGTCATTTCGGATTCCTGAGGCGAGTTGTTGCCGATCGATCGATCGATAATGCTTCCCTGTACACTAATTGTTTCACTGTCCATACCATTATTTGCCGCCCGCTCCATTTCCCTATGCACAATTACCAAATTACTACTTTGAACATTAGTTAATTCATTACACGGTGGCGCTAACACACTGCATTCGTCTTCACTGTCATTTCTCAGTTTACTTTGGAGCCTAGTATTACGTTTTTCACACGCCATTATTGTCACAATATATCACACGATAACACAGGAAAGCACAATTTGAAGAGCAAAATAAGAAAACACATTAACATAGTATTGAAAATAATATCTCATTAATTGCAAGCGTAGCTACGAAGTACTTCGTGCAATTCTACATGCATGCCACAACTGTTTTACTGTAGAACAAAGAAAAACTGCAACTGCAAAGGAAATTCTCTCTATAATTATGTGCTAGCAATAAACAAAAGCTACACTAATTACACAAAATACAAGAAAAAGTCAGAAGATTCCAGTGAGGTATCCTCGGCTAAGGGTCGACATATGAAACGTCCCCTTAGAAAAATTATAAATGACTGTGCTTAAACTGACACTCAATATTTTTAGCGCAACGCAGTCTGACTTTCAAAAATCCCTACAAAAGAATGGCCCTGACTAACAATAACCTATACCTTTCATGAATCACCTCACAAAAATCTTCGTTACTCAAACTACTGCAATACAGCGTGCGCCAATACTGCCAGCTGAATAAAAGATTCTAACTACTGAAGGCATTAACGACTGATAGGCATAGTTAGCAAATGAAAGATTTTGATAGAGAACAATGTATTTACCTTAATAGTGTTCAAAAGTCATAATATATATATATATATATATATATATATATATATATATATATATATATATATATATATATATATCAGTTCATGACATCCAGTCTTACAAATTTACTGTCTCTGATGGACACACGTCCAGATCATCCGCTCTCAAAACTCCGCCATCTCTCTCCCCACACCCACCACTGCTGGCGGCTCACCTCCAACTGCGCAACGTTACGCGCTGTTAACAGCCAACTGCCCAACACTACAATAGCAAATTCCAACAATGCAAACCAGCCACAGACTGCACACAGCACAGTCAGTGATTTTCATACAGAGCGCTACATGGCGTTACCAACATAAAAAGCTAAACAGCATACTTACACATTGTAGCATGATGAATGTCCATGCCACGAGACTGGGATCATACTACACTGATTTGAGGAGCGTGACGGAGGACACCCGTTGATGTTTTAGTCATCAAATTTGCCCGATCTGAACGCTTATGCGTTGCTACCGGGCGCCATCTCCGTACCCACAGACACTGGTTCGTATTTTACGCGAACTTCTTGATATATTCGTAAATATTTGGAGACACACACACACCTCCCGTCTACCCACTCCCCACCCCACCCCCTTGTCGGGACTAACTCACGCAGAATTAGTGCTGTATTGCATTCAAAGGTGGACCAAACTTTTTTAATCAGGTTCCATAACGTTTTGGCCCATAGATATTTTACTAGTAAACACCAATATAGCAGATGTCAGAATTAAAAGTTATAATATTCAGGATCAAGAAGACGGTAGACTCACCTAAGAACCTAATTGTATACAAGGCTTGTAGTGCAGCTAAATCAAATGAGTCCAGTCTTCTCATATAAAAACCCACTGTCAGGTGCTGACTCGCGGTTTTGTCTGTAGGTGCGAACAGTTCGAGTCTCCTGATCCTGGGCGCTACCCCATTTAGCCATAAACCTCCTTTGACCCGGGACCTTGATTCCTCTTGGATCAAACTCTCCAGTAGCATTGGAAAGTTGAGTCGAGAACGATGTGAGACTGTAAAATTCGTGTAATGTGAATTATTTCTCTCATTAAATACAAGTTCTGCTTCTAAGCAGAGCCGCAGTAGCGAACACACTGGACCCACATTCGGGAGGACGACGGCTCAAATGCCGGGATGGTTCCTTTGAAAGGGCGCGGCTGATTTCCTTCCTCATCCCTCACATCCTCCGAGATTGTACTCCGTCTCTAATGACCTCGATGTCGACGGGACGTTAGGCCCAGACTTTCTTCTTTCTTCCTAAGCAGTGTGTACACATAAGGTTCTTGTGAATATCAGAAATTTTTACATAGGACAAGTGTTAAGATATTTCTGTTATTTTAAAACAGTCGTCCTTCTGGACATTTATTTTAATGAGAACAATTATGAAACTTCCTGGCAGATTAAAACTGTGTGCCGGACCGAGACTCGAACTCGGGACCTTTGCCATTCCAGGGCCATTGCTCTACCAACTGAGCTACCAAAGCACGACTCACAACCCGTCCTCACAGCTTCAATTCTGTCTGTATCTCGTCTCCTACCTTCCAAACTTCACAGAAGCTCTTCTGCGAACCTTGCAGAACTAGCACTCCTGAAAGAAAGGATATTACGGAGACATGGCCTAGCCACAGCCTGGGGGATGTTTCCATTCTCATTTAAGAACAGTTATTCTTACAGGCTACAGCGTTTTCATCGGGTAAACTATTTCATCCTCCTGATGTTAAAAGTTCCTTTCGCTATTTTCTCTGTGTTCATGGCTTGACTTTTTTTAACTCTTTCTCTTTTTCTTCATTTATTTGGTCTTGCGGTACCTGCATATGATTTTATGGATCTCGTTCTTATTTCTGTAAAATACTGTAAAAACTTTCAATTCGTCTTCTGTTTCATACACTGATTGCACTAATAGAAAATGAAAAAAGAACACCTTGGCGTAAGTGCCTAAGACGTACCATATCTGCACGGGACACTACGAGACAGCAGTTAACGCCATGATCAAACGCGCAGCACTGCAGACAGACCAGGAACTGTGTTATCATCCGTGGAATGATGCAAGCTTAGCAGCAGTTGTTCACCTCCAGAACCAGCAGCAGCCAGTTCGGCGTGGAATACAGAGGTCCGTCTGTGTCTGCAACATCATTAGCATGCCGCGACTGCGAGGACGTGAACCGTTTCTGCATTTGACAGAGTTTGAGGGAGGGCTTATAGCGGGTCTGTGGAAGACTGGGTGGTGTTCCCGGAGAATTGCGCTACAGGTGAAGCGAAAAGTCTTCACAGTTCGTCGATGTTTTCGTCACTGGTCAGCAGAAGGCGCACATCCTCGGACCCGGA
Source organism: Schistocerca americana (assembly GCF_021461395.2). Classification (NCBI taxonomy): domain Eukaryota; kingdom Metazoa; phylum Arthropoda; class Insecta; order Orthoptera; family Acrididae; genus Schistocerca; species Schistocerca americana. The sequence continues at coordinate 487,699,155 of NC_060124.1, read as the reverse complement.
CAGCACGACGCATAGATGCACGCCAAGACCGTTGTACACTACTGGCCATTAAAATTGCTACACCAAGAATCAATGCAGATGATAACGAGGTATTCATTGGACAAATATATTATACTAGAACTGACATGTGATTATATTTTCACGCAATTTGGGTGCATAGATCCTGAGAAATCAGTACCCAGAACAACCACATCTGGCCGTAATAACGGCCTTGATAAGCATGGCCATTGAGTCAAACAGAGCTTGGATGGCGTGTACAGGTACAGCTGGCCATGCAGCTTCAACACGATACCACAGTTCATCAAGAGTAGTGACTGGCATATTGTGACAAGCCAGTTGCTCGGCCACTACTGACCAGACGTTTTCAATTGGTGAGAGATCTGGAGAATGTGCTGGCCAGGCAGCAGTCGAACTTTTTCTGTATCCAGAAAGGCCCGTACAGGACCTGCAACATGCAGTCGTGCATTATCCTGCTGAAATGTAGGGTTTCGCAGGGATCGAATGAAGGGTGGAGCCACGGATCGTAACACATCTGAAATGTAACGTCCACTGTCAGTGCGAACAAGAGGTGACCGAGACGTGTAACCAATGGCACCACATACCATCACCCCGGGTGATACGCCAGTATGGCGATGACGAATACACGCTTCCAATGTGCGTTCACCGCGATGTCGCCAAATACGGATAAGACCATCATGATGCCTGAACCTGGATTCATCCGAAAAAATGACGTTTTGCCATTCCTGCACCCAGGTTCGTCGTTGAATACCCCTTCGCAGGCGCTCCTGTCTTGTGATGCAGTGTCAAGGGTAACCACAGCCATGGTCTCTGAGCTGATAGTCCCTGCTGCTGCAAACGTCGTCGAACTGTTCGTGCAGATGGTTGTTGTCTTGTAAACGTCCCCATCTGTTGACTCAGGGATCGAGACGTGGCTGCACGATCCGTTACAGCCATGCGGATAAGATGCCTGTCATCTCGACTCCTAGTGATACGAGGCCGTTAGGATCCAGCACGGCGTTCCGTATTATCCTCCTGAACCCACCGATTCCGTATTCTGTTAACAGTCATTGGATCTCGACCAACGCGAGCAGTAATGTTGCGATACAATAAACCCTAATCGCGATAGGGTACAATCCGACCTTTATCAAAGTCGGAAACGTGATGGTACGCGTTTATCCTCCTTACACGTGGCATCACAACAACGTTTCACCAGGCAACGCCGGTCAACTGCTGTTTGTGTATGAGAAATCGGTTGGAAACTTTCCTCATGTCAGCATGTTGTAGGTGTCGCCACCGGCGCCAACCGTGTGTGAATGTTCTGAAAAGCTACTCGTTTGCATATCACAACATCTTCTTCCTGTCGTGGTGTAGCAATTTTAATGGCCAGTAGTGTATTTAACGAAGTGCCGCATCGGACCGCGACTGAACGGCAAATTAGGGACTGTTTCTCCGGGGATATCAGCAAGGACCACTCTCAACCGCCTTTGTAAAACAGGACTGCTATTCTGCGTGCCTCTAGGGTGTCTTCTGCTAACATCCCATCATTGTGCAGCCCTCCTCAAGTGGTGTCGTGATAGGCGCGTAAGTATGGGCGGTTAGAGCCTTTTTGTCTTCAGTGATAAGAGTCGCTTCTGCTTCGGTGTCAGTGATGGCCGGAAGCGTTGACGTCGTGCGGGTGAGCGTCAACATCTGGAGTGCATATGACAGAAACTGACAGGGCTAAAACACAGCATCATGGTGTGAAGAGCCATTTCCTACAATAACCGTTCTCCTGCGGTGATTGTAAAATGAACATTCAACATTGCACGGTACATCCAAACCATCATTCAACCCATCGTGCTACCGTTCGTGCACAGATAAGGTGACGTTAAAAAGACAATGTATATCCATATGTATCACGTGCCTAGTGCTCTCCAAGCTGTATGTCAACTACTCTGGTCAGCACGACCTCCAGATCTGTCCCCTGTTGATCATGTTTGGGAGATTATGAAACGTCGCCTTGCGCGGTCTGCACGACCGAGAGGAGGTCTGGTCCAATTGAGAAACCAGGTGGAAACTGCATAGCAGGCCGTTCCGCAACACTACATTTCTCACCTCTACGATCGTGTCCATGGGAGAATTGCAGCTTGCATTGCTGTACTAGCGCTGACATTTCGCACGTCCTGTCGACTGTACTCAGCTGCATATAGCTCTGTCGGCAAGACCATTTGCTTTAATGTCCTCAAGTGTGTATTCCTCTGCTAAGTCGACGAATTCTTGGTTTTCTATTTTCATTCAAATGGTTCAAATGGCAAAAGTACTATGGGACTTAACATCTGAGGTCATAAGTCCCCTCAACTTAGAACTACTTAAGCCTAACTAACCTAAGGACATCACATGCCCGAGGCAGGATTCGAACCTAGGACCGCAGCTGCAGCACAGTTCCGGACTGAGGCGCCTAGAACCTCTCGGCCACAACGGCCGACTTTATTTTAATTTTCAAGTAGTGTATACATGCTGTTACGCATGCCAGCATCTTATCTTACAAAACAGAAGGAAAAGTAAGTTTCTTTGCTTCAAAAGTAGTACCTTGTATAATTATTTTTCTTCTTTCACATACTAAAGTAGTGCATATTTTTTGTCAGACTGTATCATTGGTGTGTTCTGCAGTTTAAATTATAGACTTTCATTACACACATTTTGACACATTGCAAAACTACACTGGACTTGAGGTATGTTTTGGAAGACGACAGGCGTCTATGAGTTACCGCCCCGACGGCAATACCTTTAACTAGGAAACTACATGACTACCTGTCCCATTCATCTGCTCAACTGATTTTCCCTTTTTGTTTTTTTGTGGATAGGCTGCATTAGAGGTTATCTCAGTTATCAGAATCTAAACGCACTTGAATGCTTAAATAGTATTAATGAAATGGTGGTCCTATCATTATTTTAGTCAAATGTCGATGCGTGATTAATATATCAATACGGGATTGATGTTTTATAAAAGTTATGGCACAAGTTTGTTGGTTAAAATTGTACAAAAATACACGTTAAGCGTGACGGCAAAAATGAAACAAGTACTGATGACCGCAAAAATATGCAACAATCAGTTAACACTCCTCTGAGTGGCTTATGTTTCGCAATGACTAAGGTTTGTCTGACTGGACTATTTACTGTGGTTAAAAATGTCGATAACGCAATCTAAAACTATTTAACACTGAATAGACTGTTGGATTTGTTCTACACAGAAGTTATACTACATTGGTGCAGCTGTTACATTCCTTCCCTGGGGCATGTGTGTGTGTGTGTGTGTGTGTGTGTGTGTGTGTGTGTGTGTATGTGTGTGTGTGTGTGTGTGTGTGTTGCCCCTAGCGTCAGTTATTTTATGTTACAATAGGTAGTGTGTATGCCTAGGGACCGATGACCTCAGCAGTTTGGTCCCATAGGAACATACCATAAATTTCCAATTTCCTGTCGTCTCACAAACTCTATGTCTTGCATGAAAAATCAACATTAAATTGTACCCTTAAATAAGGAGAACAGTGAGAAAGCGACTCGTCCTCAGCAGTCATCGTTACTTAGTATCACAAATTGACAAAATGAATTTAGAACGGCCTAAGACACCACACTCACTAAGAGATTATCTTGTTGCTGCTGTCCCCTTGTTCATTGTGTTCTTTTTGTCGGGTTTGGCAGTGATTATTTTGAATATTTGGTGTAAGTTTGTATGATAATGGAAAAGAGGTATACATACTCTGATGAGCCAAAACATTATGACCACCTACTAAAAAGCATGTTGGTCTGACTCTGGGACACAATTCAGCAGTGATTCTGCGTTCCATGGATTCGACAAGTACTTGATAGGTTTCCTGAGGTTTGTGGGACCATATGCCGACACACTAGGTCACATACTTCCCGTAATTTCAAAAATGGCTCTAACCACTCTGGGACTTAACATCTGAGGTCATCAGTCCCCTAGAACTTAGAACTACTTAAACCTAACTAACCTAAGGACATCACACACAGCCGTGCCCGAGGCAGAATTCGAACCTGCATCCGTAGCAGCAGCGCGGTTCTGGACTGAAGCGCCTAGAACCGCTCGGTCACAGCTGCCGGCATCCCGTAATTTATGGGCGGTTGAATTGTGGGCGCAGAGCTGCACCCGATAACATCCCAGTTGGTTTTCATCGAATTCAGATAAGCCGAATTTGATGGCCCAGACATCAACGTAATTTCACTATCATCCTCCTCAAACCACTGTGAAACACCCCCGATTAATTCTTTTACTGGGTTTTGTGTAATTTATCGAATCCGCCAAACAGTTAATTATTATGATTATATGACCGTGTGCTTAATGGATGAAAGGCTATCGGTTTTTCTGCTGTGGTTTCGGGAGTATTTCAACCGAATGCGGCTGTTCTGAGATGGAATAGCTAATGATTGAAAGTTTGTCTATTATTAAGGACCACAAAGGTTGCGATGTACAAACTGATATATATTTCCTACTAACACACAAATGCTGAGGCAGTTGCTACCTTCGCATTACACGTCTAATCACAGTTATATCTTTTTATTGGTTGTTGATTTTCAGTACTTCGCCACACGCAATGCTGATGGTTAACATTCACAACAATCCTCACTGTAATCTATGGTTGTTGCTGGCCGACGTGGTTGACGCGAAACACGTAATTCGGCACTTGTCACTTTCTTTTTCATATCACTCGCGAATCGGTATTAGTGAGGGTCAACCCCACGACGATCAGGGGACGTGCTTACTCGTCATACTCCGGTGAATTTTACTCGACCACCATTCTTGCCCGTCTTTCCGCACTACCGCTCACTCGTCACTCTCCAGTACTACTCTGCACTCGACACTCATCTCACGGCCTACTGCAGCGCTCGACAATCGGCTACTGTCTACTATCGACCTGCGTGTCGGATACTAGCATCTATGTTCATGGGATCACGGATCCCTTACAACTGCAGCACAATTTTGGTCTTTTGACACGGACAGTTCCCCTGCTCCAAGATGCCATCGCTGTTGGGGAAGACGTCAAGCATAAAGAGTCACAGGTGGTCCCTAACAATGTTCACGTAGTCTACAGGTGTGCCGGTGCCATCGGTTACTACCGCTGGTCCCATGGAAGCCCAGGCGAATGTCCTCCAAGGCATAATACTGCTTCCACTGACCTGCGTCTGTGGATCGCTGCGTGTTTAGAAAAGCCGTTCGCCTTTATGACGGCACATCTGGACACGGCCGTCGACCTGGTTTAACAATAAACGGGACTCATACGACGGGGCGTCGAGATCCCGTTGATCCGCAGTCCAGTCTCGACGATCCTGTGCCCGTGTAATCATAAGTGACAGTGTTGGTGGGTCAACAAGGGAACACGCAGGTGTCATCTGCTGCAGAACACCATATTCAATACTGTGCGGTGAGTGGTGTGCTCCAAAACACTTGTGCCTGAGCCAGCACTGTAATCTGCCGTCAGATCTGCCGCAGATCGCCTCCAATCCTGCTGTGTAGAGTGGGCAAGCATCCGATCCCTCTGTTCCCTAACGAGATATGGACACCCAACTTCTTGTCGCCTACTCGTGGTTTCAGCATTCTTCAACCAGTTTCCACAAATGGTCGCGACAGTAGCACGCGAACAGCCGACCAGTTTCGCCGATCCCAAGACGCTCGCTCCCAGGCACCGGGCCACGACAATCTAGCTTTTGCCAAAGTCACTTATGTCGGCGGATTTCCGAATTTGCGCTTTTATCGTCGCTAGAGTAGTTCTCCATTCGTCTCCGCTCCGCTCATATACTTTTCTTACTGCAAGTGCACTCAGCTCCACCAAGCGGCATACAACTTCGCGGTGGGCAGTGGTCATAATGTTTCGACTCATCAGTGTATATGACTATGAGTGAGTGTGTGTGTGTGTGTGTGTGTGTGTGTGTGTGTGTGTGTGTGTGTGTGTGTGTGAAGTAACTACATAACTAGCGATGCTGTTCCCTCAGGGAAAAAAAAACGAAAAAAAACAGAATTACTTACTTTTTTAGCAAAGGAAGATACCTTTTCCGGCTAATTTACTGATGACATGCAATCAAGTCATCAGATGCACACCAACAGGCATGTTGTTCAATACAGTGCTTAGGTTAATGCATGTAATCACAACAAAATAGATGCACATTTCTTTCAGAAAACACAAAAAACTTTTTTTCGGAATGCTTCAGATATCTTTCCTTTAGTGGTCTGTTCCGTCTTGTTACTTGTTTTGGTTTGTAGTTCGGCAGTGCTTTTATAATACTAACTCTACGCATTCTTCAAAGAGCTCGTATCACTTGTTCTCGCATATTTTTATTTCCTCGCTCATGTTCATTATTTAGTAGTTATTGACTGAAAACTTCATTTTCTTCCTATCTAGCTAATGGCAACTAGCCACTTTGCTAAGATCTTTCATCTCTGCACTTTTCATTCGTTTATTAGTTATTTTGTTAGTGTCCTAGCCGGCCGTTGTGGCTGAGCGGTTCTAGGTGCTTCAGTCTGGAACCGCGCGACCGCTACGGTCGCAGGTTCGAATCCTGCCTCGGACATGGATGTGTGTGATGTCCTTAGGTTAGTTAGGTTTAAGTAGTTCTAAATTCTAGGGGACTGATGACCTCAGATGTTAAGTCCCAGAGCACTCAGGGCCATTTGAACCATTTGTTAGTGTCCTACTTTAACGTTTCCTTCCAGCTTTTACACCTGTGTCAGGATTTGCAAACGATGGACACTCGACGATACACGATTTTTGTTCTCATTCAGATCCTGGACGCTCTATGTGTCGTCACGAAAGTCATTTACCAGAAAGGAGACGAGCCATGTGCCCCACCCATCAGTGAATCTTGTAAACAATTGTCTCTATCTGTTGTTTTTTGTTGTGTTGTAAATCGACGTCGTGGGCTTTCCCACCGTGCGCTTGGCGATCCGGAATGTTATTCTGGTGTATTAGACAACAAATATTTTCGACGTGTGTTTTACGACCGTCAAAGGAAGCCATAACAGTGGGAAGCTCTGTCGACAGTTTTGTAATACGAAAATTCCCTCGTATTCCGTCATTGATTAAGACTGGCTAAGGACGTTTTCATAGGCACGTTTAAATGGTTTTTTTTAATTAATATTTACCTTTTTATTTTCGTATATTTTATTTTTACCTTTTTTCTACAACGTTACTGCAACAAATGATTAATCTTCTTGTCTTATTTTGTCAGTTTTAATTTCTCTCTCAATTCTTTTGTAAGAAATGTTGGTTGGTTGATTCACGGCAAGGGGCCAAACATCGAGGTCATCGGTCTCATCGGATTAGGGAAGGATGGGGAAGGAAGTCGGCCTTTCAAAGGAACCATCCCAGCATTTGCCTGAAGTCATTAAGAGAAATCACGGAAAACCTAAATCAGGATGGCCGGACGCGGGATTGAACCGTCGTCCTCCCGAATGCAAGTCCAGTGTGCTAACCTCGCTCGGTTTTTGTAAGAAAACCAGAGGTTCCAAACACAACGTTGATTCCCCAAGTCGTTATACACTGAAGAGCCAGAGAAACTGCCTAATATCGTGTAGGGCCCCCGTGAGCTCGCAGATGTGCCGCAACCCGACGTGGCATGGACTCGACTAATGTCTGAAGTAGTGCTGGAGGCAACTGACACCATGAATCCTGCAGGGCTGTCCATAAATCCGTAATAGTACGAGAGGATGGAGATCTGTTCTAAACAGCACGTTGCAAGACATCCCAGATGTGCTCAATGATGTTCATGTCTGGGGAGTTTGGCAGGCAGCAGAAGTGTTTAAACTCAGAAGAGTGTTCCTGGAGACACTCTGTAGCAATTCTGGATGTGTGGAGTGTCTCATTGTTCTGCTGGAATTACCCAAGTCCGTCGGAATACACAATGGACCTGAATGGATGCAGGTGATCAGGCAGGATGCTTACGGACATGTCACCTGTCAGAGCCGTATCTAGACGTATTACGGATCCCGTATCACTCCAACTGCACGCACCCCACACCATTACAGAACCCCACCAGCTTGAAGAGTCCCCTGCTGACATACAGGGTCTATGGATTCATGAGGTTGTCTCCATACCCGTACACGTCGATCCACTCGATACAATTTGAAACGAGAATCATCCAACCAGACAACGTGTTTCCAGTCATCAACAGTCCAATGTCGGTGTTGAAGGGCCCAGGCGAGGCGTAAAGCTAACAAGGGTACAAGAGTTGGCCTTCGTCTCCGAAAGCTCATATCGATGATGTGTCGTTGAATGGTTCGCACGCTGCCACTTGTTGATGGTCCAGCATTGAAATCTGCAGCAATTTGCGGAAGGGTTGCGCTTCTGTCACGCTGAACGGTTCTCTTCAGTCATCGTTGGTCCCTTTGTTGGAGGATCTTTCTCCGGCCCCAGCGATGTCGGAGATTTGTTTTACAGGATTCCTGATATTCACAGTACACTCATGAAATGGTCGTAAGGGAAAATCTCCATTTCACCACTATCTCGGATATGCTGTGTCCTATAGCTCGTTCGCCGACTATAACACCACATTGAGACTCTCTTAAATCTTAGTAACCTGCCACTGTAGCAACAGTAACCGATCTAACAACTGCGCCAGTCAGTTGTTGCCTTCTATAGGCGCTGCAGACCGCAGCGCCGTATTCTGCCTGTTTACATATCTCTGTATTTCAGTTGGTATGCCTAAACCAGTTTCTCTGACGCTTCAGTGTATATTTTATAATTTCTTTTTACCTTTTGTTAAGATCTATGTATCTCTCTCTTCTGTTTTGAAGAGACAGGCCAAGGGAATGTTTTTCATTTTCAAATATAGTATTTACTGCTTCATCCTTTGGCTTATTTAACATAAAATATGCATTCGTTTGTTTTTTTGTTGATTGAATTTAGTTTCCTAGGCTAGGCTTCGACAGCATTCGTGGCCCTGTGAAGCTGCTTGAGAGATTTCCACATGCGTTGGTATGTCAGGATTTTCCACCCGCTGATTGAACGTGTAGTTTCGAATTCATAATGTCTTCTCCAATACACATTTCCTCTATTATTACCACGCACGCTTCAGTAACATTGATTGGTGAAGATATGCCAGTGCAGCACACATGTGGCAAAACAGTCTGATTTTTCTCTATCGGTGTATTCTTTGCTAATCTGATTCATGTATTTTCTTCCACAGACATAGGTTGAAGTGAAAATTTCAGCCGGAACGAGATGTTTTGAGAAATACTGTTTTCACTACGTTAATCGTAGTCTCTTCAAAGTCTAGCATTGCAGTTTTCGGTGACCATATAGGCACCTTATTTTACGTCCCACAAAAAAAGTCTTTCATACGTATTTCGACTTTTGTCAGAGAACAAAGCAAATGAAACTAGGAATACCTTGGTCTCTTCTTCTGTGCTTCCGACGTCAACGTGTGTGGTATACAGCTGTTTTAAGTGTTTCGAGCAATTGTCAAATGTCCCATTCATAAGAACAGTTTTATTTATAGACAGTTTATAGACAGTATTTTCTCCAAATAATTTTAAAACTGCGGCAACCAGAACTAAAACAGTTATGCATGACTGTTTGACATTTCATAGAGCGAACAGATTTTTTTTTTAATACAGGTTTTAAAACCATTGAAATGAAATAGAATGAAATGTCCAATGGTCCGCTGTAGCCCTGTTTCTTCAGGTCACTTATAAACCCACGCAACTGGTTTCGCAACTTTCGAGTTGAATCGTTTGGTGTAAATATAAATGCTGTCATAGATTACAGAATGCCGCACTGTAATAATTGACGTGGCTAGGTAAAGATTTTCAGCACTTCTCAGTTGATAAAAAGCCATCGTCAAATGATAAAAAAAAACATCTTCTGTGACGGATGTCATGTCTGTGTTAGGTCGTGAATCTGTAAACAAAAAAAAAAAAAAAAAAAAAAAAAAAAAAAAAAAAAAATGGCTCGAAGCACTATGAGACTTAACATTTCAGGTAATCAGTCCCCTACAACTTGACTAGAGGAAGGGATCGGTTGGTAGGACATGTTCTGAGGCATCAAGGGATCACCAGTTTAGTATTGGAGGGTAGCGTGGAGGGTAAAAATCGTAGAGGGAGACCAAGAGATGAATACACCAAGCAGATTCAAAACGATGTAGGTTGCAGTAGGTACTGGGAGATGAAGAAGCTTGCACAGGATAGAGTAGCATGGAGAGATGCATCAAACCAGGCTCAGGACTGAAGACCACAACAACAACAACAAAACTTAGAACTACTTAAACCTATCTAACCTAAGGACATCACACACATCCATGCCCGAGGCAGGATTCGAACCTGCAACCGTAGCAGCAGCGCGGTTCCGAACTAAAGCACCTGGAACCGCTCTGCAACAGAGGCCGGCTAACTATACACATTCCGATTAAAATGTGGTCCTGTTGGCCTATGTCAAGCAACAAAAAAACCCTCACAGATGTAATTCGGGGAAGGACAAGGCATGAGGGGCATTTTGTTGCTTGACATAGGCAGACGGGAGTTTTGTGGCGGTGTTCGTAGCGACAAACAATTCGCTGTAGAAACGGCTTACGAAGTCACCGCCACACTTTTAATAGCGGGCCGACCGGTCCGCTGGAACAGTGAACAGAAAGATGAAAACCCAAACACTGAGTAAATAAAAGTCGGTACTTATCTTTATTGACGAAGATACAGAAACACAATAGTGAACTCCGTGTCTACAGAGATCTGTCTAGTTCGAGTCGGAGCGGCTAGGTCAGCGTCGGCTGACGACAAACAACAACTCTGCTGCGATGAACACACAACTGACTAGCCAGTACACAATTCGGTGGCGAGTATACAACTGAGCGGCGAATACAGAACTGTCCTAGCGCTCGCGACTCCAGCGCTTAAGAAGCCAGAAGCCAGCGGTGGCGCGCGCAGACTTGCGGCGATTTGCTGTCTCGCTGGCGCTGCTTATGCGGACGGCGTCCGGACTTTGATGCTGCCAACCTTTTTGGCAGCGGGCTCGGGTGGCATTACTGGCTAGGATATAACACTCCCCCCCCCCCCCCAAATCGCCGCACCGTCGTTGAATAATGACGTGGCGAGCGTCGACGGCGGGGGAGGGGTCTGGCCGCAGGCGTAGCAGAAGAGACCGGGGCGGAGACTGTTGTCGGTGGCAGTCCCCGGTCCGCACCCCAGCATTGGCTGCGTGGGGCCTCGGGAAACACCGACTGAAAACCGAGGTCAGGGTGCACGCCTGTGACCACGGGCGCAGCTTCTGGTACTGGACGCGACGGGGCGTCGGGACCCACGAAGAGAGGCAGCGTCTCCTGACGCTGCGTCGACGGCTGCTGAGTGGGCGCCGGACAAGGCGCTGCGGTGTCAGACTCCTTGGGGGTGCCCAAGGAAAGCGGCTGCAGGACAGGCTGCACAGCCACCGCGTGGGAAGGCGGCCCGGCTGAGGGGTCGACGTCCATCAGCTCCGAAGGCGGTGGCGACTGAAGAGGGACCGCAGGCGCCAGAGCGACCACCGGGGGCGCTCCCGGAGGAAGCTGCGCGGGAGGCATCAACGGGACGGGCTGTCGGCGTGGTAGCGGCGACGGCCGCTGCTGCTGCCCTGGGGGCGGCAGCGAAGTCGGAAGGCGCGGCTGGAACCCGCCGCGGATCAAATCTGTGGACAAAGAACGAGCGGCAGAATCCGGGCGGCCAGCGCGGCGCAACTGGTTCTGATGCCTCCTGTGCACCCCAGTAGCACCTTGAACAGTATAAAAACCGCGACCCTGGGCACTTATCACGGTACCACGTTCCCAACGACGGCGACCGTGATAAACTCTGAAAAAAACGGCGTCGTCGCGCTGAAAACGCGTGCGATGCTCAGAAGCGGCGGGTCGATCCGGGGGGTGCAACAACCGTAGTAGGGTGCGATGACGACGGCCGTGGAGAAGCTCCGCAGGCGAAGGGCCGTCGCGTGGCGTGGTCCGGTACGACGACAGGAACGTGATGAGGGCCTGCTGACGAGAGTGCGTAGCACGAAGGCGGTACATATGATCCTTGAATGTGCGTACAAAACGTTCCGCTGCACCATTCGATTGAGGGTGGAACGGCGGAGTAAGAACATGGCGAATGCCATTGGCAGAACAAAAGCTTTCAAATTCAGCAGAGGTAAATTGTGGACCATTGTCAGACACTAAAACTTCTGGAAGACCCTCAATACAAAAAATTGAAGTCAACGCCTGTACAGTTTGTGCAGACGTTGTAGACTGCAAGGGCACAACAAACGGAAAATTACTAAATGCATCTATCACGATGTGCCAACGAGAATTCCCATATGGACCAGCGAAATCAATATGTACTCGCTGCCAGGGACCGGCAGGGCGTGCCCACTCAAAATAGCGTTGAGGCGGAGCAGCTTGGTGTTCGGCACACGTCGAACAATCTGTAGACATCTGCTTAATCTGCTTATCAATGCCGATCCATGTACAATGCCGGCGGGCAAGCTGCTTGGTGCGGACCACTCCCCAATGACCTTGATGCAACAAGTCGAGGACCTTGGATTGGAGCACTTGGGGAACCACTACACGAAGCTGGTCATTCTCGGTGCGTAACAGCAAAACTCCGTGCGAAACAGACAACAGATGACGTTGCGGATAATAGCGACGAACCACAGGATCCGATATGTCCTTTGCCTTGGACGGCCAACCACGTTGAACAAAACGTAATAGTAAACTCAGATGAGGATCTGTAGCTGTCTCACGTGCCACCTGACGATAATCAATCGGAAAATCCCGGAGGGATTGATGCTCATCGGCGTCAATCTGATGGCAAGAGTCGTCAGAGGAATCGAAGACATCATCCGCAGCAATCGGCAATCTAGAAAGCGCGTCAGCGTTTGCATGCTGAGCTGTAGGGCGATACAGTATCTCATACTGGTATTGTGATAACAAAAGAGCCCAACGTTGTAGTCTCTGAGCTGTCCGCTGAGGAACTGGTTTAGACGGATGAAACAGTGACGTCAGGGGCTTGTGATCTGTTACTAAATAGAATGGTCTACCATAGAGGTAGTGATGGAATTTTGTGACACCGAACACAATAGCCAACGCTTCCTTGTCCAATTGGCTATAATTACACTGAGCTTTGTTTAGCAATTTAGATGCGAACGCAATAGGACGTTCGGTGTTACCGACTCGGTGAGACAACACAGCACCGAGGCCGAAAGAAGAGGCATCACAAGCTAACACCAGAGGCTTGTTAGGGTCGTAATGGACCAGACAACGATCATTCAATAAAGCCTCTTTAAGCTGCTGAAAGGCTGATTGGCAATCAGCTGACCACACAAACGGAACATTCTTACGGCGGAGACGATGCAACGGTGCAGCAATCTGTGATGCATTAGGTATAAACCTAATATAATATGTCAATTTGCCAAGAACTGCTTGCAATTCATGCAGATTGCGAGGGGCGGGCAAATCACGAATAGCTGCTAAATGTGACTGGGAGGGATGAATGCCTTGAGCATTAATAACATGTCCCAGATATTCCAACTCCGTAAGGAAAAATGAACATTTATCGATGTTGCAACGTAGGCCTGCCTGAGACAACACTGTAAACAAACACTCCAAATTACGGAAATGTTCAGCAGGCGTCCGACCGGACACAACAATATCGTCCAAATAGTTGCAACACGATGGCACATTAGCCAGAAATTGTGACAAAAAACGCTGAAAAACAGCTGGAGCTGACGCACAACCAAAAGGCAAACGCAGAAAACGGAACAACCCCAACGACGTGTTTATGACAAAATACTGTTGTGATTGCTCGTCGAGGGGCAATTGCAAATATGCTTCACGGAGATCAATTTTGGAAAAGAAACGAGCTTCCCCTAACTTGTCCATCAGCTCGTCCGGTCTAGGCAAAGGAAAAGAATCAATGACAGTCTGAGGATTAACTGTCGACTTAAAATCAGCACACAAACGTAACTTGCCAGACGGTTTCTTTATAATAACTAAGGGAAAAGCGCACTGGCTCGCTGAAACGGGTTGAATAACACCGTTGTTTTGCCAACGACGAAGTTCATCTTCTACAGGTGCCCGGAGGGCGTGAGGCACTGGACGAGCACGACAAAATCGAGGCTGAACATTATCTTTTAACGTAATATGAGCGGCAAAGTTCGCAGCACAACCTAGTTCGTCTCTAAATATGTCACTGTAACGTTTACACAAATCGGTTATGCTGTCTTGAGGAACAACAACAGAATTAATTTGCAACACATTGTCCTGGATAGACAGGCCAAACAAGTCAAAACAGTCTAATCCGAAAATGTTTACACTGTCTGTAGCGCGGAGCACTGTGAATGAAACTGTTTTTGTATTGTCACGGAATGTGGCTGGCACGCTACATACACCTAACACAGGAATTTGTTCTCCACTATAAGTAGCCAAAGAATGTTTTGCCGCTGAAAGTTTAGGGCGGCCGATAGCCGCATACGTAGCACTATTTATGAGAGTCACAGACGCACCAGTGTCTAATTGAAAATTGAAGGTCTTATCCTGGATGCGTAGCTTCACAAATAGTTTATTACACTGTCTCTGGGTCGGTGCAGTGGAGGCGGAAGACACAAAATCAGCGCGTATAGCGCGTGTTCGCTGCTTATGACAACTCGTGGGTTGGGCGGGTGGAACAACAACCCCCGCTTCACTTGCAGTCTGTACATTACTTTTTACAGCGTTTGAATTACGCTTGGGTCGCAGAGCAGAGGGCTGGGTGGGTGGCTTGTTGCGAACAAGTTTATTACCCACACGAACCGTGGAAGAGTCTTTAAACGCGACCTTCTGGGCGGGCTGGCTTTGAAGAACATGAATTTCCATGGGCTGGGCAGCACTAGAATTGTTCTTGCGTTTACGCAAACAAACAGTCTGGATGTGTCCTTTCCTTTGACAAAAGTGACAAACCGCGTTTCTTAACGGGCAACGTTCACGAGGATGAGCAAGAACACACTTAGGGCAAGACTTAACTCTTGCATTTTGCACACGCGGCTGATGAATGTGTTTAACATGACGCGGCCGGCTAGTGTTTACAGTCTGACTCTGCCGGTGGGGCCGCGGGCGTGACGTAACTTGCTTAGCACAGGCAATTTGAGAAATACATGGCTGATCTAACTCACACTCAGCATAGTCAAAAGTATCTTGGGCTTCAATGATGTTCATCACAGTCTCTAATGACGGGTCAGGCAACTTTAAGATAGCAGCACGAATACGAGAATCTGCAATGTTTTGAGTAATAGCGTCTCGTAACATGACATCACTGTAGGAAGCTCCACACATACAATTAAATCGGCACTGACGGGTGAGGCCCCGTAAATCTGTTAACCACTGTTTATTAGATTGATGTGGCAGTTTCTTTAATCTGAAGAACTTGAATCTGGCTGCAGCCACATGAACTCGCGACTCGAAATACTCAGCAAGCTTGTTAACAACAACGTCATAGTCTAAAGCTTCTGGCTGGGATTCCGGGAACAACTTACAAAGTAGTCGATAGACTTCCACGCCTGCAGTGGAAATGAAATAAAGCTGCGGCTCAGTACCTGTGATTTTGTAGACTGTCATGTGCGCCTGCAACTGCGCGAAATATTCTCGCCATTCTTCTCTGGATGCATCAAAAGCACGGAAATGTGGTGCCGCCTGTGCTTGTTCCTTTTGTGTTGGAGGATTAGCCGCTTGTTTGGCGATTGCTTCCACCAGACTTTGTATTTGCTGACTCTGTAACAAGATCAACTGTTGTAATTCGGCAGACATAGTGAACACAAAGTAAACCAGCCCCCAAAATTTTATTTCTATAATTAGTATAACAAGAACGAGTTGAACCAGCCCTGCACACGAGTTCGGAAGACCTCGTTGCCAGTTTTGTGGCGGTGTTCGTAGCGACAAACAATTCGCTGTAGAAACGGCTTACGAAGTCACCGCCACACTTTTAATAGCGGGCCGACCGGTCCGCTGGAACAGTGAACAGAAAGATAAAAACCCAAACACTCTGAGTAAATAAAAGTCGGTACTTATCTTTATTGACGAAGATACAGAAACACAATAGTGAACTCCGTGTCTACAGAGATCTGTCTAGTTCGAGTCGGAGCGGCTAGGTCAGCGTCGGCTGACGACAAACAACAACTCTGCTGCGATGAACACACAACTGACTAGCCAGTACACAATTCGGTGGCGAGTATACAACTGAGCGGCGAATACAGAACTGTCCTAGCGCTCGCGACTCCAGCGCTTAAGAAGCCAGAAGCCAGCGGTGGCGCGCGCAGACTTGCGGCGATTTGCTGTCTCGCTGGCGCT
This sequence comes from Schistocerca americana, assembly GCF_021461395.2. Classification (NCBI taxonomy): domain Eukaryota; kingdom Metazoa; phylum Arthropoda; class Insecta; order Orthoptera; family Acrididae; genus Schistocerca; species Schistocerca americana. Next base: position 487,682,856 of record NC_060124.1, on the reverse strand, counting down.
GCTTATGCGGACGGCGTCCGGACTTTGATGCTGCCAACCTTTTTGGCAGCGGGCTCGGGTGGCATTACTGGCTAGGATATAACAGGGAGCATATTTTAAGAAGAGTGCTTATGATTCGCCTCTTAACACAGGCACGACGTTCATCATTGACGATGGCCTTTTCTATCATTTTATCAACTGAGGAATGCTGAAATCTTCACCTAGCCACACCAGTTATTACTCTGCGGGGTTCTGTAACTTATGATGTAGCATTTATATTTGCACCAGAAGACGTGAAACGTCCCCTTTCAAAAATTATAAATGACTGTGCTTAAACTGACACTCAATATTTTTAGCGCAACGCAATCTGACTTTCAATAATCCTTACAAAAGAATGGTCCTGACTAACATTATCCTATACGTTTCACAAATCACTTACCTCACAAAAATCTTCGTTTCTCGAACTATTGCAACACAGCGAGCGGCACTACTGCCACTAAATAAAAGATTCAAACTACTGAAGGCAGTAACTACTGATAGGCACAGTTAGCAAAAGAAAGATTTTGATAGAGAACAAACAATGTATTTACCTTAATAGTGTTCAAAAGTCATATTATATATATCAGTTCGTGACATCCAGTCTTACAAATGTACTGTCTCTGATGGACACACGTCCAGATCATCCGCTCTCAAAAATCCGCCATCTCACTTCCCCTCATCCACCACTGCTGGCGGCTCACCTCCAACTGCACAACGCTACGCGCTGTTAACAGCCAACTGCCCAACGCTACAATGGCAGACAACAATGCAAACTAGCCACATACTACACACAGCACAGCCAGTGATTTTCATACAGAGCGCTACGTGGCGTTACCAATATAAAAACCTAAACAGCCTACTTACAGATGCAACTCTTCCAAGTTGCAAAACCGGTTGTGTGGATTTATAAGTGAGCTGAACAAATACAGCTACGGCGGATCATTGGACATTTCATCCAGTTTCAATAGTTTTAACACCTGTATTTTTTAAAAAAAACTGTTCGCTGTGTCAAGTGTCAAGCAATCGTGTGTAAGTATTTTCTCTGTTGCTTCACAACCAAACACCAGGATTGTTTTGTCAAGAACAGACTCACCGTCAATTTTCAAAAAGTTTCTACCATAACTTAATTTCGAAACGTCTCCGCTTAGTTGAATCCCCGAACTAGTGCCATGGCTCTGAGTCATCCCGGTAGCTTCCCGTCTTGCTGTACACAATGGAATCTTGGAGTTCTCACAGTCTGGCATATTTGCGACGAAAACTGAACCCTTATCAAACCTTGAAATTTCTCTTTAAGAATTTGGAGAACAGGCACTTTTTTTGTGGACACCTTCCATGCAGTTGTGCATTCGCTTTTGAATCTGCAAGTCTGCTTCGCCAGGAAGACAAGAATGTCACTATTGAGCCATGATCCTGCCACTTGCCTCGGCACTTACTCCGTTCGGAATTCACGCACAACTAGTTCGTATGCACGTCACATTTTCTGCGCACCCGGTAGCGATTAGTATCCTTGAGGAGACATGGCTTCTCTTCCGTTCTTGTAATTATTTCCATTACTCGCATTAGAATAGAACTCAAGTAGCTTAGGCGTACACCACTGTACAGAAGCTGTCGGCGAGGGGACTGCCTGACCGACTGCGACATCACATCCGCTGCTGGTGAACGACTGGCCTACATTGATGTTTTAAGCACCTTCCTGCTTCCCATTGTTGAAGAGTAATTTGAGGGTGGCGATTGCATCTTCCAACACGATCGAGCACCTGTTCATAATGCACGGCCTGTGGCGGAGCGGTTACACGACAGTAACATCCCTATAATGGATTGGCCTGCTCAGAGTCCAGACCTGAATCCTACAGAACATCTTTGGGGGTATTTTGGAACGCCGACTTCGTTCCAGGCCTCACCGACCGACATCGAAACCTCTCCTCAGTGCAGCATTCGGTGATGAACGGGCTGCCATTCCCCAAGAAACCTTCCAGCTGACTGAACGTATGCCTACGAGAGTGGAAGCTGTCATCAAGGCTAAAGGTGGGCCGACACCATATTGAATTCCAGTGCTACCGATGGAGGGCGGCATGAACTTGTAAGTCGTTTTCAGACAGGTGTCCGGATACTTTTGATCACATATGTTGTTACACACATCTGTTTGGCTTGGGGTTTGTCATACGAATATTTGTGTAAATTAACAATAAAGTTGCAAATAAGGGCATGAAATATGCTTTGAAGGTTTTAGTGCGTTAAAGTGAGTGCTAATTTTGGCTGTTAGACGGAGGGATACCAATATTCCCGACAGCTTGGAGTCAAGGCTACAGTACATAACGTAATCCCGCTGGTATCGGCACTGCCTCTCCACGTCTTGACAAGTGTGGGAGTTTCTTGCCCTTGACTTGGACACGTTAAGCCTAGGGAGTGATCATTTCCCATCCCCCAGTGCCCACCGCCTTGAGTTGGTAACTGAAGCCAGGTGGTCGGGGACCAGCTCAATGAAATATTTTAAACGGTGAAGCCATAAAACTGGCAGTATCGCTTTGTTAAAAGTGCAGTAAAATTGTGCAGTCGTTCTCGGTCCGTATCGATCGATGACGCCGCGTGGAAACGTGAGCAGTGTTTTTCCATGAGTAGAACTTGTCTAGTCATTGTTACTCTTCCTTGTTACATACTCCGTCGTTTCCAGCACTGTTAGGCCCCTGATAGAGTACTGCCTGCAGTGAGTAACTGCAGTAGTGCAATGTGCTGCTTCTAGGGTTTCTGCATAATGTGTATGTGCGAGGTGTGTGAGAAAAGTAATGAGACTGACAACACTGCGAGTGATCTGGCAACTGGGTGGTATTCTTCTTGTGAAGACCTGAGTGTTCATCCCTTCCAGAGGCTCAGTCCGACTTTCAGCTACGTACAGCCACCACGTGTTGTTTGAGAGCACCATCAGTGAATTTGTGTTTCTGATGTGTGTTACGAAAATGGAAAAGCGGAATATCATCAAGATTTGTGTCAAACTTGGGGATTCTGCGACTGTCACCTTCGAAAAGTTGAAACAGGCCTATGGGGCACATTCCTTATCAAGAGCACAAGTTTTTTTGCTGGCACAGGTTTTTTTGCTGGCACAAATAATTTTTGGACGGCAGAGAACACGCTGAAGATGAAACTCGCTCAGGCAGAAGTTCAACTTCAGAAACCAGCGGAAACCTCGAACGAGTGCGTGTTCTTGTGAGATTAGATCGCTGTTTAACAATAAGGATCATGGGTGGCCTGTTAAATGTAAACACTCTCAACGTACGTCAAATTTTGAGCGAAGTTTTATATGTGAAAAGTTTGTGTCAAAATGGCTGCTGCATCATGACAGCTCCCCATGTCACACGGCCGCTTCCGTCACTGAATTTCTGACCTCAGAAGGCATTCCTGCTGTTTCAAATTTTCCTCCCCTTTTCACCTGATCTGAATCCTCGCGAATTTTCTCTTTTCATGAAATTAAAAAAGTCTTAAAAGGACGTCATTTTGGGACTCTGAAGAACATTGAAAAGTTTCATTAAAGGCTCTACCTGTTGAAGCCTTTCAGTGCTGCTACCAAAACTGAGAACAACGACTCCGCCAGTGTAAAGCTGTTGGAGGGAATGATTTTGAAGGTGACAATATTGTTTGAAGAAAATAAAAACTTTGGACGGTAAAAAATCAGTCTCATTACTTTTCTCACACTCCTCGTATGTGTGTTTGTTCAACTGTATTGTCTCATTTAATTTTGCTGCACCATTTTTTTAACTTCGGTCAACGGTTCCCGTCAGATCACCGAAGTTGAGCGCTGTCGGGCGTGGCCGGCACTTGGATGGGTGACCATCCAGGCCGCCATGCGCTGTTGCCATTTTTCTGGGTGCACTCAGCCTCGTGATGCAAACTGAGGAGCTACTCGGCCGAATAGTAGCGGCTCCGGTCAAAGAAAACCATCGTTACGACCGGAAGAGCGGTGTGCTGACCATATGACCACACGCCCCTCCTATCCGCATCCTCATCTGAGGATGACACGGCGGTCGGATGGTCTCGATGGGCCAGTTGTGGCCTGGAGACGGAGTGCTGAGTGCATTTTTTAACTTCAGTATAATGAACACGGTTCATTATACAGTCAACTATGTCCTCTCTGTTTTCCTCTAATAAAAATAAGTTTTTGTTGGGTTGAGAAAAGGCACATCCTTAGCAGGACATGGAAAATAGGATATACACTGTCAGCAAAATTACAGAACACTGACCTCTCCTGGAAGTACGATGAGAAGTCTAAATTGCTGTATAAGAAATAAATTGTTTAATTATCGTCGTTGTACGTGTATTAGTTTTACGTTCAGAGCACCTTATCTCCAGAGACTACCCTCGTCCTCAACACAGCTCACCCAGTCTCCTCCTCAACCCCGACTTACCGCAAGCCATGCACCAGTTATCTCATGCTGGGACAATTTGAAATCGGAGTACGCTACGGCTGGCGGAAGAACCCTTGCGTCTTCTTCAAGTGTTGAACCCAATCCCACTTAATTGTCTCTGTGATGGTGACATCCAGTTGTAATATTTCTGACTTAGTCAGCCATCACATTAGGCTCCAAGAAGCTGTTCCCAGAGCAGTGGAGATGACGAAATGTGGTGTGAGGTACCTGTGACAGATGTTAGATTCGGTACCACTCCCGTGAGAAAGACCGCCTGCATAATGCTACTGCTCTGTGATTGGCTGCTGTGTTCGGAGCAAGGGCGCCAAAACGTTAAAGTATAGTTATTATTATTGGTTAAACTACTCATTGGAATGACTTCACTTTTTAATATAAATATCTCTCAACAGCTGACTATCAGTCAGTCGTTTTAGAATTATTAAAAACAATTTAAATCAAAAACAAAAGACTGACGAAATGGCAGACGAAGCACTTCGGAAGCGTTCGGGTCACGCCTTTTCTGGTATGGCGCACGAAGTGTTTCGGGCTGTTCGTCACTCTGGATTAGGCAGTCGAGAAGAACAGACATGTTGTCTGTCGTAGGATGTGTTTCCAAGTTTCATTTAAGCTCCTGTTCGTCACTCTGGATTAGGCAGTCGAGAAGAACAGACATGTTGTCTGTGGCAGGATGTGTTTGCCAGTATTCAGTATTAAAAGATTCACTCCGGTAGTCATGAGGCACAGACACGTGCCACAAATAGTGTAAAGATACATTTTCGTAAACATTGTGTTTGATCATGTACTTTGCTGTATCAGAAGGTGTTGTATTAAGTTCATGTAGTCTTCTTGTGTGGCTATATCAAAATACGCGAGTCGCATTCCAAGGAAGTGATTCATTATTTCAGAACAGAACCTCGCTAAAAGCCAGTTTCAGCCTCAAGATACAGAACCTACGACCTGCGTGCTCTTTTCTGCGCTGGGTACATCAACTTGAAGACAGCAGGTTAGTGAACTGTAACAGAACCTTCGTATTTCGCACAGTGCAGTGGAAACAACTAGGCGCCTCGCGTGTACTGCACGCACAGAACAAATGTGCTCAGTGACACGTCATCTGCAGTAATACAGAGGAGGTAAAGGAGGACGATCGTTATTAACACCAGCAACCAATTCATTCTTCCTTTCTTGCCGTACAGTCGCCGAGGCTGACCTTAGCGTCATTTACGAAATGAGGCTGGCACCTTACCCTACGTTCTCCAGGAGCTTATAAATTGGCTACGTCTTTCCGTAATACGCGCCACCAAGACGCGGAATCTATCGATGTCGGCAGTCGGTCTTTAAGGCGGGACGTCAGGTTCAGATTTCCGCGTCAGTCGCCGCGGGATCGCGCAGAAAAAGTCACAGAGCGGGACGAGACGGTGGTGTCCTCCCCCTTCCCCCGCCGTCGTCAAGCCCCCACCCTTTCACCCTACGACCCGCAGTGAGCAGTGAGGAGCGAGTGGGTGCGAGAGGGGGGGGGGGGGGAGGTTCTCCCAGCAGACGTGTCGGCCTGAGTCAGCGATATCGCCCGCGCCAGGCCCCGCGCCGCCAGCTCAATTGGATCTATCACGGCCCAGTGGCGACGCCATCGACTGCGCAGACTGCGGATGGGTGCGGGATGGAGGGGGGCTGGGGGAGGACGCGAGATCTGCATGCCGGCCTGCTGACGTGTTCGCCGCCCCGTGGTTACTGTCATACGACCGCGCGCAGGTTTCCTCCGTATGGAAAATTGTGCGGCCGAGTTGTCGCGGAAATTTAATACTGCAGCACTTACTTAGATCAGGTCGAGGTCCGGATTGAATCGATAGAAGCACTCCCACTGGAAGAAATCCAGTATTATCCTGCCGAACCTACCTAAAACTTACGAACATGTATGCAAGATGACTTTTCGACAACAACAATGAAAAAATATCTAAAAGTTATGTAAAATTTTGCATGCTGCGAGAAATTACGCCAAATTGTGGATACTCAGATCACTTAATAAACTTCATCAAGAGCCTGTATGATGGAAATCACATACTGCCAGAAAGACCATTTTTAGAGATTTCCAATTCATTCAAATATTTATTGTTGCAACACTGCATATGGAGCCCATGAAATGATTGGTTTTGCAGATCGGCAGCATAAGCGGTTCTTAGGCAACAGGTATCGACCGATGCTGAACCAGCCATCATGGTACGTGGTGTAGCCTCCACAGGTGGCAATGCAGGCGCTGGCTCTGCCATCCAGTCGATCGTACAGATGGTGAACACTGTCCTGGGATACGTTGTGCCACGCCTGCTCGATTTGTTCACGTTGTTACGTAAGAGTTGTTGGTCGATGTATCGCACGAGTCACTTCTTGACCCATCACATCCCACATGTTCTCGACTGGACGCCAGTCCGTAGATAGTCCTGCCCAGGGAAGGTGCTGCACGTCTTGTAGAGCATATTATACTACTGGCCATTAAAATTGCTACACCACGAAGATGACGTGCTACAGACGCGAAATTTAACCGACAGGAAGAAGATGCTATGATATGCAAATGATTAGCTTTTCAGAGCATTCACACAAGGTTGTCACCGGTGGCGACACCTACAACGTGCTGACGTGAGGAAAGTTTCCATCCCATTTCTAATAAACAAACAGCAGTAGACCGCCGTTGCCTGGTGAAACGTTGTTGTGATGCCACGTGTAAGGAGGAGAAATGCGCACCATCACGTTTCCGACTTTGATAAATGTCGGATTGTACCCTATCACGAATGTGGTTTATCGTATCGCAACATTGCTGCTCGCATTGGTCGAGATCCAATGACTGTTAGCAGACTCTGGAATCGGTGGGTTCAGGAGGGTAATACGGAACGCCGTGCTGGATCCCAACGGGCTCGTATCACTAGCAGTCGAGATAACACGCATCTTATCCGCATAGCTGTAACGGATCGTGCAGCCACGTCTCGATCCCTGAGTCGACAGATGGGGACGTTTGCAAGACGACAGCCGTCTGCACGAACAGTTCGACGACATTTGCAGCTGCATGGACTATCAGCTAGGAGACCATGGCTGCGGTTACCCTTGACTCTGCGTCACAGACAGGAGCGCCTGCGATGGTGTACTCAACGACGAACCTGGGTGCACGAATGGCAAAACGTCATTTTTTCGGATGAATCCAGGTTACACGTCTCGGTCACCTCTTGTCCGCATTGTCGGCACTTTGAACATTGGACGTTACATTTTAGATGTGTTATGACCCGTGGCTATACCCTTCATTCGATCCCTGTGAAACCCTACATCTCAGCAGGATAATGCACGACCGCGTGTTGGAGGTCCTGTGCGGGCCTTTCTGGATACAGAAAATGTTCGACTGCTGCCCTGACCAGCACATTCTCCAGGTCTCTCACCAATTGAAAACGTCTGGTCAATGGTGGCCGAGCAACTGGCTCGTCACAGTACCCCAGTCACTACTCTTGATGAACTGTGGTATCGTGTTGAAGGTGCATGGGCAGCTGTACGTGTACAGGCCATCCAAGCTCTGTTTCACTCAATGCCCAGGCGTAACAAGGCCGTTATTACGGCCAGAGGTGGTTCTTCTGGGTACTGATTTCTCACGATCTATGCACCCAAATTGCGTGAAAATGTAATCACATGTCAGTTCTAGTATAATATATTTGTCCAATGAATATCCGTTTATCATCTGCATTTCTCCTTGGTGTAGCAATTTTAACGGGCAGTAGTGTAATAAACTTCATCAAGAGTCTGTATGATGGAAATTACACACTCTCAGAAAGAAAAGAGTACACCCTTTCTAGAGGTTTCCAATTCACTCAAAGATTTATTGTTTGCAACACTGGATATGGAGCACATGAAATTATTGCATTTACAGATCAGCAGCACAAGCGGTTCTGAGGCAACAACCCACCCTGAAACATCCATATTGGTACGTGGTGTAGCCTCCACAGGTGGCAACGCAGGCGTTTACTCTGCCATCCAGTCGATCATACGTATGGTGAACACCGTCCTGGGATACGTTATGCCCCGCTTACTCGATTCGTTCACGTAGTTATGTAAGGCTTGTTGGTCGATGTGTTGCACGAGTCACTTCTTGTCCCATCATATCCCACATGTGCTCGATTGGACGCCAGTCCGTAGATTGTTCTGCTCAGGGAAGGTGCTGCACGTCTTGTAGAGCATATTGAATTTCACAGGCAGTGTCTGAGAAGCATTACCGTGTTGGAACAACACATCACCGTCCTTTTGCAAGAACGGCAAAAGAATTGGTCTAAGAACGTTCTGCGAGAATGGGAAGCTGGTTAGTGTCCCATCTAGAAACATCAAGGATCATCTAGAGTTGTAGCGTATCGCACCCCCGACCACAGGGCCTGTGGTGGGGGTCAATGTGTCTTGGATGAATGCACTCCGCGACACAGCGTTCACCAGGTCTTTGTCGTACGTGCAGATGACCGTCACTTGTCTGCAGGCAGAATCTGCTTTCATGGTTGAGGACCACAGTCAGCAATTTCATCTTTCAAGTGAACCTCTGACGACACCAGTCGAACCACGAACGTCGATGCTGTGTAGTGAGTGGAAGATGGACTAGAGGTGAGTGTGCCCGTAGTCCCACTGCTAATAGCCGTTTCGCAACAGTTCTTGTTGACAGGTCTGAACTCACAAGGCCTGTGTGCTGTGCTGGCCGTACGATCTACCACTTCTTCTTCTTCTTCTTCTTCTTTCACTTGTGCCTTTTCCCACAGTTAGGCAGGGTCGGCATGGTTAATCGGTTTAAGGGTTGGCCGGATGCCCTTCCGGGCGCCACTCTGTACCCCCCCCCCCCCCCCCCGGGGACATAATTAGTATACCGCACTGTCTGCAACAAGTGTAATCCATGGAATAGTGCGACAGTGTTCATATGTCTGCGAGCCGTGTAACTCAGGCGGAATTTGGGACCAGCCCAGTATTCACCTAGGGGGATGTGGAAAACCGCCTAAAAACCACATCCAGGCTGGCTGGCACACCGGCCGTCGTCGTTAATCCGCCGGGCAGATTCGAGCCTGGGCCGGCGCGCCTACCTGAGTCCAGGAAGCAGTGCATTAGCGTTCTCGGCTAACCTGACGGGTCCGTACGATCTATCACTGTGGTCATTAGACGGTGATTCTGGCGGCCGTCTGTGCTGCGTAGACGTCCAGAACCCCATCTACGTGTGTGAGGACGGTCACTGACCACTGGTACCAGAGTCGTTGCACAACTGACGCAGCACATCCAACTTGTGTGGCAATACTCCAAAACGACCATGGGGCCAATCAGAAGACACAGTTTGACCCTTTTCAAACTCGCTCTTTAGGCTGTAGGAAGTTTGTGTGGAATTGTTGCATGCTTGCTTCACATGTTTGCACCACACTGAGCCTTCTGGCTGTGAATATCCCCTATTAAAAGGTAGACTCAGATGGAGCTCTGGTAGCTATCCCACTGCGCTGCCTGTTTGCGGACGACAGTGGAATCATTGTGAGTGGATCTACTATCCCCCAGGTAACATATGCCGTCATCGGATCGAAGTCGACCCGTCTTTACAGGTGACATATGCCGTCACCGGATAGAAGCGACGTCGTCTTTACAGGTGAATTAATTCTTGTATTTGTAAGTAGGCTGTTTAGGTTGTCATATTGGTAACGCCACGTAGCGCTCTGTATGAAAATCACTGGATGTGCTGTGTGCAGTCTGTGGCTGATTGGCATTGTTGAAATATTCTCTACTGTAGTGTTGGGCAGTTGGATGTGAACAGTGCGTAGCATTGCGCAGTTGGAGGTGAGCCGCCAGCAGTGGTGGATGTGGGGAGAGAGATGACAGAATTTTGAGAGCGGATGATCTGGACGTGTGTCCATCAGAAACAGTACATTTGTAATACTGGATATCATGAACTGTTATATATAATGACTTTTGAAGACTATTAAGGTAAACACATTGTTTGTCCTCTATCAAAATCTTTCATTTGCTGACTATGCCTATCAGTAGTTAGCGCCTTCAGTAGTTAGAATCTTTTATTTAGCTGGCAGTATTGGCGCTCGCTGTACTGCAGTAGTTCGAGTAACGAAGATTTTGTGAGGTAAGTGATTCATGAAAGGTATAGATTATTGTTAGTCAGGGCCATTCTTTTGTTGGGATTTTTGAAAGTCAGATTGCGTTGCGCTAAAAATATTGTGTGTCAGTTTAGTGTTCATCAGAATAAGTAAAGAGAGTAATGTCTGAGTACGTTCAGTTTTGCTCAGCTGTTTGAAAATCAAATAACGTAGAGGTTTATCAGTACAGTAATTCATAAATTTTTCTAGGGGGGCGTTTCATATTATACCTGACATCCCAGTTACAGAGGGGAAAGCATTTTAATAAAACAAGGTATGAGGCAACGGTTTATTTTGTCGTCTACTCTTTTTAAGATTTAAAAATATGATGCCATCCGAAAATGGAAAAAAGCGCCCTAAAAATAAAAATAAAAAATATTAACATACTATTAAGCGCTGTCAACATTAAATTAATGGTAAATGATGAAGAATAACTACAAAGAGCAGACCATGTTTTAAACATGACGGGGAGAATTATAATTTTAAGACAGTATTAAACATAACTAAGACAATGGCATCCCATGGTAAATACGCAGTGCTAAGCTGTGCTATGCTAAAAGCTAAATGGAGATCAGCTTTTGAAATAAATTCAGTACTTCAATTTCCTAGGGAGCTATGTTGGTTTGTACGAAGGTAAAGATGTAGATATTATATTACAGAAATGTCAGACTACATGCGACAATGGCGCAATAGGTGGAACATTAAAAAAATACAGAAAGAGACAAAAATGAAATTCTATAATATGCATGGCCTACTGTACTGTAGCTATGAAGAGAAAAGACCCTGTCCATGTTTGGGAGGCTCAGATGACATTTTTACGATCAGTCAAAGGTTGCACTATGCTGGACAGGATTCTTAATGAAAATATCAGAAAAGAAGTGAGTATTTTTACAGTAAATAATAAAGCAGAAGTGCATATACAAGACTGGAAGGAACATCTGGAACGAACGGAAGAAACAAGCGTGGCGGTAAAACACAAAACTCAAAAGAGAGAGCGAGTTAAACGATCGAATTGATGACTAGGTATCGCTACAGTCCTGCAGCTCTCAAAATCTGAGGAAAATAAAACTGACCATTTCGTGTCTAAAATTGTCTCACTGCATATGTTTCGTGTAACTACTTCACCTAAACCAAGGAAGTTGTTCGTAAAATGCACGAAAAGTGTCAGTCGTGAAGCAAGCAAAGGAGAGTCGTAACTTGTGGAAACGCTTGTTCCGGGCTTGGCCGATGTCGTTACTTGGCTAACGACGTCAAGTGAAAGGGTTGTAATTTTTCTTGTAGTACTTGACTTTGAGCCAGCCATTCTGTAATGAGGTGATGTGGCGAGCACAATAAATTTTGTTTTCTGTCAAGTACCATCAGACACTATTACGATATTCTCATGTAAGAAGTACACAGACACATGCTTCCTATACAGTACGTAACATTAACGGAGAGAGCTACAGTTAACAGTCAGATAATAATCTGAGGAAAGAGGAGGCTGCACTTTATATTCTGGCGAAATTCTTATGTAATGATGGGTGATTTATAAGTGGTTTGCCACCGAGTCAGCAACTCAAGAGGAAAGCATTAAATGAGGGTTATGTACGAGTATCTCAATCTCAACGTGATAGAGTTATACATAACTAATTGACTAATCCATACAGTATATCAGGTGTTTACACACAGATGTTAAAACTATTAAAATATAAAACTAAATGAAAAGTCCCAGAGGCCTCTGTAGCTGTATTTATTTAAGTCGATTGCAGATTCACACACCCGGTTTCGTAACTTTTAAGTTGCATCTTCGGCTCTATACCTGTACAGAATATTTTATAAATTAATGCTTTGATAATGGGGAAATAAAGTTATCTGAGATAGCTTAAATTACAGAGTGAAGAGACTTAAACAAGGAAGAAAATATTATTCATCGAGTTAGAAAGCTATGTGTAGATCACATACGCCACACAGAGAGCGAACCTGTACGTATTTAATAAATAATATTTTTAATGAAACTTCCTGGTTGATTAAAACTGTGTGCCCGACCGAGACTCGAACTCGGGACCTTTGCCTTTGTCTTTGCTCTTGGTAGAGCACTTGCCCGCGAAAGGCAAAGGTCCTGAGTTCGAGTCTCGGTCGGGCACACAGTTTTAATCTGCCAGGAAGTTTCATATCAGCGCACACTCCGCTGCAGAGTGAAAATCTCATTCTGGAATATTTTTAATCTCATACCAAAAGATGGTTACTTACAAATACTAAGCCACATAGTAAACAAAGTTATTACAGAATACCGCGGAGTAACAGTTGGCGTGGTAAGGCAAATTTCTCAGCCTTTTTCAGTTGCTAAAAACCATCATCAATTATCAACGAAAGCGAAGGAATGGAATTGGGAATCAGAAGCTGTCCTTGATTAAAAACCGGTGAACCAGTAACTAAAAGGGAACAGAAATGGGGACAGTCCCGATGTAACATGGGCCAAAAACGGGACTGACTTGTTAAAATCACGAATTGTCATCACTTTATCGATTAAAATGCCAACGGCCTTGTCGTTTCCGTCAGATCACGGAAGTTAAGCGCTGCTGGGCTTGGCTAGCACTTGGATGGGTGACCATTCGGTCTGCCGAGCGCTGTGGACAAGCTGAGTGCACTCTGCCCTTGTTAGGCAAACTGAGTAGCAATTTGATTGAGGAGTAGCGGCTCCGGTCTAGTAAACTGACCGCGTGCCCCTCCATAACCGCATCCAGTGATTCCTGTGGGTTGAGGACTACACGGCGGTCAGTCGGTGCCATTGGGCCTTCACGGCCTGTTCGGAGGGACTTTAGTTTATCGATTAAAATATGTTCCTGTGGCCCTATGCCAAGCAACAGACGATGCTCCTCTTAAATATTATGCAGGATAATACTGGGTCCTGGAGTGACTGAAGAATAAAAATAAACTTAGTGAGGAAAACTAATAAAATCAATACTTTGAACCACAATGAAAAATTAATTTCATCTTTTAGGGGCACCAATTATCGAAGGGAAGCATCTTATGCTGAAAATGAAATTTACCGGAAGCCGAAACGCTGATGTATTTTTGTCCCTAATATAATAGTAATCGTAACAGCTATCAGCACAAACTACGAGACGTCAAGAGTGTTTTCGGAGCGTGTGTGGTGGGTGCCGTCCGTGTACTGACACTATTAAGTAATTTCGAACTGTTTGTGTGGCGTATGTGATACACAGCTAGTTTTCTGACTAGATGAATAAGATTTTCTTCTTTGTTTAAGTCTACTCACGCAGAAATTTAAGATATCGCAGTAACTTCATTTCCTCTTTATCAAAGTATTAATTCATAAAATTTTCTGTACAGATATACACCAGAAGATGCAACTTAAAAACTGTCAATCCGGCTATGTGAGTCTCTAATCGACTTAAATAAATACAGCTACAGCGAAATATTGAAATTTTCATTCAGTTTTATATTTTAATAATTTTAACACCTATATGTAAACTGTTGTTATACTGTATGAACTGGTCAGTCAGTTATGTGTAATTACTTTAGCTGTGCCGGTAGGCGTAGCCGAGCGGTTCTTGGTGCTTCAGTCTGGAACTGCGCGACCGCTACGGTCGAAGGTTCGAATCCAGCCTCGGGCATGGATGTGTGTGATGTCCTTCGGTTGGTTAGGTGTAAGTAGTTCTTAGTTATAGGGTACTGATGACCTCAGATGTTAAGTCCTATAGTGCTCAGAGCCAGTTGAACCATTTTTGAACTTTAGCTGTGGCTGTCCTAGTTTTAAAATTATCTTTTAAAGAGACAGCAAAATGAAATGGTGGAATACTATTGATCGTAACTATTGGACCTGTTGCTCTAACTGTAACTTCCGCCGGCTATCTCCGGATAAATGATTGCCTACCTGAAAGTTTCCCTGACCAGGGTAGCATTGGATAACAGAACGCACAACAGACGTTTCAGCGAAAAAGGTGCAAGTCCACAGGTACAGGGGGAAGTCCACAGACAAGTAACAGACACGCAGAAAATGAGTTAATTTTTGTGTGTATGGAACCTCAACCACAAAAGAATTGCAGGGCACCCTTTACAGAGTGGAATAACACCGAATTGTCCTTTATTATTTCCTTTTCTCCACGGGATTACAAAAGATTAAAAAGTTCGTCCAGCCCCAAGGGAGTCTAATCAGTAAAAAGCGGGAGGAAGTGTCCTGAGAGAAAGAGTGCGGACATTGTCCCTGAGGGTAACTAAGTGGAGAGGGCTGCATTGGCAACAACTCTTAGCAAAGTAGTTTAGTGTGCAGACGGTTCGCAGACTGCGTGAGCGCGTAGTTTCATTGATCGCGGTGACCGTCAGCATCTTCCCCCGTCGCGACCTGGTTGCTGACACCATTTACGCACATCTGATCCCAGGCAGGTGGAGGTTAGAATAAGATGCTGGTTAAGAAGGCGATAGACTTCCGCGGAGACTTCACAAACGTTCCAAAACCAAAAGGACAAACGAGAAACTGCCTAAGACTAGCTGGACAGTCTGTCTCTGTTAGTCTGACTGCATTAACGGGGTGTCTCCACCAGTGAAATATACACTATGTGATCAAAAGTATCCGGACACCTGGCTGAAAATGACTTACAAGTTCGTGGTGCCCTCAATCAGTAAGGATGGAATTCAGTATGGTGTTGGCCCACCCTTAGCCTTGATAACAGCTTCCACTCTCGCAGGCATAAGTTCAGTCAGGTGCTGGAAGGTTTCTTGCGGAATGACAGCCCATTTTTCACGGAGAGATGCACTGAGGAGAAGTATCGATGTCGGTCGGTGAGGCCTGGCACGAAGTCGGCGTTCCAAGATATCCCAAAGGTCAGGATTCTGTGCAGGCCAGTCCATTACAGGGAAGTTACTGTCGTGTAACCACTCCGCCACATTTCGTGCATTATGAGCAGGTGCTCGATCGTGTTGAAAGATTCAGTCGCCATCCCCGGATTGCTCTTCAACAGTGGGAAGCAAGAAGGTGCTTAAAACATCAGTGTAGGCCTGTGCTGTGATAGTGCCACGCAAAACTACAAGGGGTGCAAGCCCCCTCCATGAAAAATACGACCACATCATAACACCGCCGCTTCCAAATTTTACTGTTGGAAGATGACGTTAATCGGGCATTCGCCATATCCACATTCTGCCATCGGATCGCCATCGATTCGTCAATCCACACAACGTGTTTCCACTGTTCAAGCGTCCAGTGTTTCATTACACCAAGCGAGGCGTCGTTTGGCATTTACCGGCGTGATGTGTGGCCTATGAGCAGCCACTCGACTATGAAATCCATGTTTTCTCACCTCCCGCCTAACTGTCATAGTACTTGCAGTGAATCCTGATGCACTTAGGAATTCCTGTGTGATAGTCTGGATAGATGACTGCCTATTACACATTACGACCCTCTTCAACTGTCGGCGGTCACTGTCAGTCAACAGACGAGGTCGGCCTGTACGCTTTTGCGCTGTACGTGTCCCTTCACGTTTCCACTTCACTATCACATCGGAAACAGTGGACCTAGGGATGTTTAGGAGTGCGGAAATCTCGCGTACAGACGTATGACAAAATGACACCCCATCACCTGACCACGTTCGAAGTCCGTGAGTTCCACGGAGCGTCCCATTCTGCTCTCTCACGATATATAATGACTACTAAAGTCGTTGATATGGAGTACCTGGTAATAGGTGACAGCACAATGCACCTAATGTGAAAAACGTATGTTTTTGGGGGTGTCCGGATACTTTTGATCACATAGTGTAGCCCATACAGCCAACCTTACGGGTGATTTTGCGCTGATCTCTCTCACTGTTTTCTCTGCGGTGGTGCGTTTCTCACTTCCAAGCTTTTCGATCATCTATTCTAAAGTGGCACCACTCAAAAACACCGATAAAAAGACCTTGCTATGATCTAGCTTGGCCAGAAGCAAATTTGAACAAAACGAGCTGTTCCCCTTTAACTTTCCATGCAATCTTAGCACTTTTTTTAAATAATACACCTGATGTCAGTATTTTTCTGATCTCTTCATCCGAACATCCTACACTTCAGCAACCATCGGTAGGTCCAGAATTCTGAGCAAAGTTGATTTTATAGGGGAAATTCGCAAAATAAGTTTTCCACTGATAAGCACACGAAGACTATCATCTTTTTTTTTTTTGGTCATCAGTCTACTGACTGGGTTGATGCGGCCCGCCACGAATTCCTTTCCTGTGCTAACCTCTTCATCTCAGAGTAGCACTTGCAACCTACGTCCTCAATTATTTGCTTGACGTATTCTAATCTCTGTCTTCCTCTACAGTTTTTGCCCTCTACAGCTCCCTCTAGTACCATGGAAGTCATTCCCTCATGTCTTAGCAGATGTCCTATCATCCTGTCCCTTCTCCTTATCAGTGTTTTCCACATATTCCTTTCCTCTCCGATTCTTCGTAGAACCTCCTCATTCCTTACCTTATCAGTCCACCTAATTTTCAACATTCGTCTATAGCACCACATCTCAAATGCTTCGATTCTCTTCTGTTCCGGTTTTCCCACAGTCCATGTTTCACTACCACACAATGCTGAACTCCAGACGTACATCCTCAGAAATTTCTTCCTCAAATTAAGGCCGGTATTTGTTATTAGTAGACTTCTCTTGGCCAGAAATGCCTTTTTTGCCATAGCGAGTCTGCTTTTGATGTCCTCTTTGCTCCGTCCGTCATTGGTTATTTTACTGCCTAGGTAGCAGAATTCCTTAACTTCATTGACTTCGTGACCATCAATCCTGATGTTAAGTTTGTCGCTGTTCTCATTTCTACTACTTCTCATTACCTTCGTCTTTCTCCGATTTACTCTCAAACCATACTGTGTACTCATTAGACTGTTCATTCCGTTCAGCAGATCATTTAATTCTTCTTCACTTTCACTCAGGATAGCAATGTCATCAGCGAATCGTATCTTTGATATCCTTTCACCTTGTATTTTCATTCCACTCCTGAACCTTTCTTTTATTTCCATCATTGCTTCCTCGATGTACAGATTGAAGAGTAGGGGCGAAAGGCTACAGCCTTGTCTTATACCCTTCTTAATACGAGCACTTAGTTCTTGATCGTCCACTCTTATTATTCCCTCTTGGTTGTTGTACATATTGTATATGACCCGTCTGTCCCTATACCTTACCCCTACTTTTTTCAGAATCTCGAACAGCTTGCACCATTTTATATTGTCGAACGCTTTTTCCAGGTCGACAAATCCTATGAAAGTGTCTTGATTTCTCTTTAGCCTTGCTTCCATTATTAGCCGTAACGTCAGAATTGCCTCTCTCGTCCCTTTACTTTTCCGAAAGCCAAACTGATCGTCACCTAGCGCATTCTCAATTTTCTTTTCCATTCTTCTGTATATTATTCTTGTAAGCAGCTTCAATGCATGAGCTGTTAAGCTGATTGTGCGATAATTCTCGCACTTGTCAGTTCTTGCCGTCTTCGAAATTGTGTGGATGATGCTTTTCCGAAAGTCAGATGGTATATCGCCAGACTCATATATTCTACACACTAACGTGAATAGTCGTTTTGTTGCCACTTTCCCCAATGATTTTACAAATTCTGATGGAATGTTATCTATTCATCTTAGTCATTCGATTTCACTTCTCCTACATGATTGGTGGCAGAACGGTGTTGTCGAACTAAAATTTAGCTTTGGGTCAACTGTAAGTTGCCATTTCATCTGGTTCCCGGCAGCGGTGTCCCTGTTACAACTAGGACACTCACACACCCTTTCACATAAGATGGGTATGCTAGACATCCGACATTTTCCAAGACTGCGAGAAAATCCCGAAAATTTTATTTTCCAACGAGACGGAGGACCACTGACCCCTGCATGTAAGAGCAGTTATTAACACTGAGCTGCCTAAACGTTAACCATATGGGCGTATGAATCTCGCAACACACACTGGCCTTCTTGGTCGAAGGGTAAGATATTATTTTGTGAACAGTCCCGTTAAGGAATGAAAGATAAGGGTTTAGCTTCCAGTCAACATCGAGGTCGTTACAGACGGAGCACAAGCTCTGGATGTTTCAAGGAAATCGACCGCGCACTTTCAAAGGAACAATCCTCTCACTAGCATTGAGCGATTTAGGGAAATCACGCAAAACCGGATGGCCGGAGACGGATTTTAACCACCGTCCTTGAGAATGAGAATCTAGTGCTCTAATCTCTTCGCCACCTCGATCGGTGAAAAAATTCATCTACATTATGTGATTACAAGAATCCGGAGGCTTGTTAGTAGACATTAATATGGGACCGAGCGAGGCGGTGCAGTGGCTGGTACACTGGACTCGCATTGGGGAGGACGACAGTTCAAACTTGCGTCCGGCCATCCAGGTATACGTTTTCCGTGATTTCGTTAAATCGCTCCAGCCAAATGCCGGGATGGTTCCTTGGCACACCCGATTGCCTTCCCTATCCTTGAAACAATCCGATCTTGTGCTCCGTCTATAATGGCCTTGATTTTGCTGCGTGGGACAGCCGCTCGGTCTCAGGCGCCTTGACACGGGTCGCTCGCCTCCCCCGTCGGAGGTTCGAGTCCTACCTCGGCCATGGGTGTGTTTGTTGTCCTTAGCGTAAGATGGTTTAAGTTAGATTAAAGTAGTGTGTAAGCCTAGGGATCGATGACCTCAGAAGTTTGTCCCACAGGAGTTTACTACAAATTTCCAAAAATTTACGTCGATGTCGAAGGGACGTTAAACCCAATCTGCCTTCCTTGCATTAATATGGGGTAAATCCCTTCGCCTGAACGATGACACTTTCCAATGAAGTGTCTCGATCTCTGTGAAGGAACGGCATTCCCATTCTTCCTCAAGAACCGAAGCTAGAAAAGTTAGTGATGTTGGACATTGGGGCATGGAGAGGACACGATGCTTTAATTCATCTTAAAGATGTTCCAATAGTTTCAGTTCGGGACACTGGGCAGCCAAGTCCTTTCCAGGAATTTTATTGTCCAAAACCCACTGTCTGACACATCCTGTTTCATTACAGGGTGCTTTGTCATGAAAACATGTAAGTTTACAAGACATTCGCCAAGTCCGAAAACTTTCACCCAATTGCTACAGGGTACAGCATGATTCATCATTCCAAATCAATCGTTTCCAGCCATCTACTGCAAGTAGCGTCGCTCTTTATGCCACCTAAAGCGTCGCTTGTCAGAACTATGTGGCTTATGAGGATCCGCTCGGCCACTGCATTCAATTTTTTTTAAATTCTCCATGTGCCGTCATTATGCTAGCTGAACCGTCAGAAGCACTTCGGAAATCACGATTCATTCTTTCCGCTGATTTCAGCAGATCTTTTTACATCCACCCCCTCATTGTTAGAGGATTTCTGTCCACCAGTACATGAGTCCTTTCTGATCTCGATTTAGCTGTGGTTGTTCCTTCACTTTTCCACTTCACCATCACATCACCAACAGTCGACTTGTGCAGCATCAGAAGGCTATCCCTGATGAATTTGTTACTTGGGTGACATCCAATGACTGTTCCAAGTTCGAAGGCACTGAGCTCTCCTAACCGACTCATGCTGCTATTACTGGTTCTCTGTCGACAACACGAGACCCCCAGCCTCCTTTTATACTAGCGGTTCCGCCTCTAGTGATCTTGTGGTCAATTTGCGCAGTGCCTCCCCTTCTAACAACTTTGGGTGAACGGCAGCGCGCCACATAGCAACTGCTCTCATTGCTGCAGTTCTAGACAGGCTGGAAAAACTAAGGTGAAGTTTCCCTATCGTCTAGATGTTTGTCTTGCGTCCGGTGGAGGGAATGTTGTACAGTTGTTAAAGTTAAACGAAATCTTTGATCCTAAGCGCAGAAGGAAAAAATACACACAGGCCTCTGAGCACTATGGGACTTAACTTCTGAGGTCACCACTCCCCTAGAACTTAGAACGACTTAAACCTAACTAACATAAGGACATCACACACATCCATGCCCGAAGCAGGATTCGAACCTGCGACCGCAGCTGCAGCGCGGTTCCAGACTGAAGCGCCTAGAACCGCTCAGCCACTCCGGCCGGCTGGAAAAAGTACCTCAAGCTTGTGAATGCACGTAAAAAACACGCCTTCACGAATGCAAATCACTTTTTAAAAAATAAAAAATTCGTTGTCTTATGCTAAAATTCAACTCAGGGTTCCATCTTCATTCATGTAACAGATACACTACTGGCCATTAAAATTGCTACGCCACGAAGATGACGTGCTACAAACGCGAAATTTAACCCACAGGAAGAAGATGCTGTGATATGCAGATGATTAGCTTTTCAGAGCATTCAGGCAAGGTTGGCGCCGGTGGTGACACCTACAACGTGCTGACATGAGGAAAGTGTCCCACCGATTTCTCATTCACAAACAGCAGTTGACCGGTAATGCCTGGTGAAACGTTGTTGTGATGCCTCGTGTAAGGAGGAGAAATGCGTACCATCACGCTTCCGACTTTGATAAAGGTCGGATTGTAGCCTATCGCGATTGCGGTTTATCGTAACGCGACATTGCTGCTCCCGTTGGTCGAGATCCAGTGACTGTCAGCAGGATAACTCGGAACGCCGTGCAGGATCCCAACGACCTCGTATCATTAGCAGTCGAGATGACGGGCATCTTATCCGCATGGCTGTAACGGATCGTGCAGCCACGTCTCGAGTCAACAGATGGGGAAGTTTGCAAGACAACAACCATCTGCACCAACAGTTCAACGACGTTTGCAGCAGCATGGACTATCAGCTAGGAGACCATGGCTGCGTTTACCCTTGACGCTGCATCACAGACAGGAGCGCCTGTGATGGTGTACTCAACGACGAACCTGGCTGCACGAATGGCAAAACATCATTTTATCGAATGAATCCAGGTTCTGTTTACAACATCCTGATGGTCGCATCCGTGTTGGCGACATCGCGGTGAACGCGCATCGGAAGCGAGTATTCGTCATCGCCATACTGGGGTATCACCCGGCGTGATGGGGTGCCATTGGTTCCACGTCTCGGTCACCTCTTGTTCGAATTGACGGCCCATTGAACAGTGGACGTTACATTTCAGATGTGTTACGACCCGTGGCTCTACCCTTCATTCGATCCCTGCGAAACCCTACATTCCAACAGGATAATGCCCGACCGCATGCTGCAGGTCCTGTACGGACCTTTCTGGATACAGAAAATGTTCGACTGCTGCCCTGGCCAGCACATTCTCCAGATCTCTCACCAATTGAAAACGTCGCGCCAATGGTGGTCGAGCAACTGGCTCGTCACAATACGCCAGTCACTACTCTTGATGAACTGTGGTACCGTGTTCAAGCTGCATGGGCAGCTGTACCTGTACACGCCATCCAAGCTCTGTCTGACTCAATGCCCAGGTGTATCAAGGCCGTTATTACGGCCAGAGGTGATTGTTCTGGGTGCTGATTTCTCAGGACCTATGCATCCAAATTGCGTGAAAATGTAACCATATGTCAGTTCTAGTATAATATTTTTGTCCAATGAATACCCGGTTATCATCTGCATTTCTTCTTGGTGTAGCAATTTTAATGGCCAATAGTATATATTTGAAATGGTTAAGGAGGCAACGGTTCGCTCGCGGCAAACTACTGCGCCCAGACTCAGTAGTAAAAATTAAACGATTTAAGTACCATAAATTTACATCAAGCACACACTGGTAACCTTTACTAAAGTAATGCGACGACTGCACTGCAACGCCCTAAGACTCAAAATATCACAAAGGCGCCGGTTAGGAACAATGTGGAGGAATTATTTAAAAGCATCCAAAAGAGATTAGAAGATAAAATACTCCCCTTGCGTTTGAAAGACCGGATACCAGTCTCTGTTTGTACTGGAGCAACTGTACGCGGCGGTGTCGTAGTTGGAGACAAGCAGGTCCGTCACATCTCGCGGTTGTTGATGTGAAATCTACTAACCTGTTTCTTTCACATGATTCCCCTTCCGCTGCATTGGAGGCGCTGCTCGTGCACTCGCCGGATTTGTATGCGTAGGTTTAGCTGCAATGATGAATTGTTAAGGGAATTCTCTGTTACCGGTTTACATGATATAAAAAAGGGTACCATGTAATTCCATTTATCCATTCGAGTCGTCACATACACTGCACTTCACAGTTCACTACGCAATTGTATCTAGTCTGCAATTGTAGGCAGCTTATCCAGAATGCATTTACGACGCACACGCGCGATCTCACGCTCACGGACTGCGAATACGAAATATGAGCAATAAAACAGATTGTAACCAATGAAAATGAAATCACTTTCGGTATTTTGGCTCTGGAGGCTACTGTTGATTATTCTGTTTTTAATTAGAACTCATAAGATTAACGTAACGAGCTGGAGCTACGACCGACACGCGTACACTCATGGTGGCCTACTCCTTGCGACTGTGTCTCCAAAATGTTCAAATGTGCGTGGATTCCTAAGGGACCAAACAGCTGAGGTCATCGTTCCCTAGACTTCCACACTAGTTAAACTAACTTATGCTAAGAACGACACACACACCCATGCCTGAGGGAGAACCCGAACCTCAGGTGGAAGAGGCCGCCCAATCCGTGACATGGCGCCTTAAACCGCGCGGCCACCCCGCGCGGCACTGCGTCTCCAGCTCTCCGCGACACGGGGTAGGAATCTGCTGTCTTGCGTTTCGGCCAGTCAACGCCGTGGGAATTTTGTCTGACCATATATATTGCTATCTATCTCTACTAATGGCGTCCTCTTATGTGGCTGATTCCAAGCCACGTCACCAAGGTGCCATGCTGCAAGTTCCTCGTCATTCGAAGCTGTCTTACTTCTCTCTCTGTGTGTCTCACAATAGGCTGGCAACATGTTACACAACATTGCAAAGTAGTAGGTACCTATTATTTGACATAAATGCGACAATCATTTCATCAAAATTATTTTTAAGACACCACTCGTGCGGTAGCGTTCTCGCTTCCCGCGCCCGTGTTCCCGGGTTTGATTCCCGGCGTGGTCAGGGATTTTCTCTGCCTCGTGATGACTGGGTGTTGTGTGCTGTTCTTAGGTTAGTTAGGTTTAAGTAGTTCTAAGTTCTAGGGGACTGATGACCATAGATGTTAAGTCCCATAGTGCTCAGAGCCATTTGATTTGAACAAGTCACCACTAACACAAAATAGTTTGAGAGGTGCCGGTAAGTAACATTATCAAAGAATTTTTTTAATGCGACCAAAATAGATTGTACCACTTCTCAAAATTATGTTAATCCCACTGGGGAACCGACGAGTTTATACATGGTTATCCATTATATAGCCACCGCCAAGTAAGACGACTTTCTGCTCTTCCAAGGTAAGCCGGCCGAGGTGGCCGACCGGTTCTAGGCGCTACAGTCTGGAACCGCGCGACCGCTACGGTCGCAGGTTGGAATCCTGCCTCGGGCATGGGTGTGTGTGATAGGTTAGTTAGGTTTAAGTAGTTCTAAGTTCTAGGAGACTGATGACCTCAGAAGTTAAGTCCCATAGTGCTCAGAGCCATTTGATTCTTTTCTTACAAGGTAACACTCACCTCTGCCCTACACAATACTCATGTTGTGCTGCTGGCCGAATGCTCCGGTTGTACCGCCCAAGCCCTTCTCTCTCTCTCTCTCTCTCTCTCTCTCTCTCTCTCTCTCTCTCTTGCACTCGTGCCGCGTTTCCAGACCGCTCATCCAGAAACCGCTCGCTCTCCCAGAGTACCAAACAACTTCAAGCCGAAGCATCGCCACCCGATTACCGAAAACATTTCGATGCGAACGTATCAATATCTTTGTGAAGTTGGCTTAATCGTTTTGAAAGTCCCTATACATCAAATGCGACACGGAACTCATAGTGTTTTGTTTGAAATACCTTTAAGGAAACAGAATACCAGACTTCTTACTGCAGACTATCAAAAGCTTATAAACGTTGCGGCGGAACGGGTTGTTCTCTCACTATCCATTAAACAATCATCCCCCCTACCTGGATTAGTTTCAAGTCGTCTACCCCTTCACTCTGCGATGGTAAATACTGGTTTAGCCGACAATAGCAGTGTTGACGAAAATTCGACTAAATACCTACCACGAAAAGGCCACATAACTCCAGCACATGGACTGAAAGGTAGTTAAACCATCGAGTTTTCGGGATTCTTGCATGACTCGTTTGAAAAAAATCTCTAAAATTTCCTTTAAGTTGATTTATGGTCTTTAAAACATGGAAAATGCCTATCAGATCTGTATTTAATATTCCAAGATCAATTATGCAATGTTACTGACTGTCTCTGTTACAAGTTCACGCCCCAAAGCAGCCAGTACATATTTATTCCGACCCGACACTTCGAACGTCCTAAACAGTCATTGACCCACGACTACTTCCGAGTTAACACTTTCAGTCTTTCAGTAGGCTTCTTGTAAAGAAGTGATCGCCATAATGTCTCGCAATTTGCACGAAACACGCCACGCAGAGTTTATGGATGACGTGAAATGTTCACACGCGAATGTCCCCTAAAATAAACCACTCTCAAAGCTCAAACGTCCACAAAATTGAAACCTGGTGGTAGTCAAGGGAAGGCAGGATTCGGTTACGATTGTGGACGGGGCCGTAATCATTTACTATTGGTTGCCTTTTAGAGTTACACACAATTTATTTTAAACCAGTAATTCCAGACTGAACAATACTTTAAAAATGCCACACGTTATTAATGAAGGAATAAACAACAATGTAAATGGTAGCGTTTTCCGTGAGTTACAATTTAGCAAATCACCGTTAAATACAGATACAACAGATAATGTTTTAAAAGCAAGCCGCTGTGATCTGGGCAGAAGACCTTACACACCAGGAATGGCAAAAAATAAGAATTGTTTAAAGCTCGTTACAACTTATAAACTACAGGTATTGAAATATTAAAGGCAAGTCGCCACAAACACAGCAGACGGCATCAGACGCCAGGAATGGCAGTAAATAAGGTTTTAAAGGCTTACTGTGTAAATAGAAATACCAAATTAGAATTTTAAGGCAAGCGACCACAATCACGGCTGATGGCCTTACACGCCAGGAACCGCAATAATATAAAAAAATGTGAAACCTGCTGTATAACAGCAAATACAATAGCAAAAGTTAGTTGAAAAAAACAAGCAAGTGATCCAGACGGTGCTCCAGGAATCGACCTCTGAGAACGTCCGGCAACAAACACTTTGGCGAACGATGAGACTGGCAGCCAAGAGTTGCATTCACTTCACAAGATGGTAACTCAGACTAGTGGCAGTCTAACGAACGACTAATGATAATCTTGCTGAAGCTACCTGACGTCCCATTAACCAAATGCAACGATGGAACAATACGCCAAAGCCAGAACCGGCAGTCTGCACCACGTCCAGAATATTGGGTTTAGAGCCCCCAGAACGAGAGAGGAATCATTACCACCAGAGTAGAGGAATCACCAACCGCCCTACAATCAAGAAATTTGTCAAAACTACCCGCCTTACCGGACAGCAGCGGCAAGGCGAGGAAATGTACACTGTCGTTACATACAATAACCCCCAGAGCTGGTAACTGGGGAGTTAGCAGCCACCAGGCAAGAAAAATTGCCGCCGGTTGAATTTAACAAACCGTAACAAGCTGAACGCAGTAAATAGTAATAAGAAGTCGAGGAAAGCTAATCAGATCCGCCTTCCCCAAGCACTGCAATCGCTGCTCTTCACCTCGGCGACACTACGAGCAGCAACACGAACCCAAGTCACTGGAGAATCGCGAGATGTCATAATGGTGGAGGTTTCTCTACTTGGATTGAAAGGCACTCATCTTTAAAGCCTTCTGTATCCGGTTTATGACGAAGTGGTGCACCCTCATGACCACAGCCCTTCCACCCGGCAGTCCATGCGTGCCGCCAGCCGCCCTGGCGTGCTCGCGCGCTGTGCGGACCTAGCTTCTCGTAAGTCCTCAACCGATCTCGCCACTCACACGACCCAAAGATAGGGCAACAGTTACTACACATCGACAACCGTCGCTACTGCCATTAGAGGACACGCAATGCTTGCGAAACCAAGTGGCGCCAGTCAACACGAGAAGAAGACAAACAACCGCAACAATGCCAACTAAATGATACCGTCTGGCCTCCAACAGAGGGCGGAAACCTGCAAACAGCACCAACGCGAGGCGCAGCACGGCTCAAAACTACGCAGCAGGGTAGTCACTTTCGTCAGCGACACGCGAGCCGATCAAA
Organism: Schistocerca americana; assembly: GCF_021461395.2. Lineage (NCBI taxonomy): Eukaryota > Metazoa > Arthropoda > Insecta > Orthoptera > Acrididae > Schistocerca > Schistocerca americana. The sequence goes on along the minus strand of NC_060124.1, from coordinate 487,656,139 downwards.
CACGCGAATTTGTTCATTTTCGTACAAATTTGATCAGAGCGATTTAACTTAGGTATTAACCAGAAGACGGCTCCAGAGCGACTCTCTCGACTCGTAGATTTGAGGCAGAAAGCCCTAGTAAAAAGTGCGGGAAATCCTGAGTTCTTCCTGGGTAATATGTTAAGCAGCCAATCAGATCATCTCGAGCACTTCTACGAGGTGCATTCAAGTTCTAAGGCCTCCGATTTTTTTTTTCTCTGGACTGGAAAGAGATAGAAACATGCGCATTGTTTTAAAATGAGGCCGCGTTCATTGTCAATACGTCCCAGAGATGGCAGCACCGTATGGCAGATGGAATTTTACCGCCAGCGGCGAGAATGAGAACTGTTTTAAATACTTAAAATGGCGACGTTTTCCTTACTTGAACAGCGTGCAATCATTCGTTTTCTGAATTTGCGTGGTGTGAAACCAATTGAAATTCATCGACAGTTGAAAGAGACATGTGGTGATGGTATTATGGATGTGTCGAAAGTGCGTTTGTGGGTGCGACAGTTTAATGAAGGCAGAACATCATGTGACAACAAACCGAAACAACCTCGGGCTCGCACAAGCCGGTCTGACGACATGATCGAGAAAGTGGAGAGAATTGTTTTGGGGATCGCCGAATGAATGTTGAACAGATCGCCTCCAGAGTTGGCATTTCTGTGGGTTCTGTGCACACAATCCTGCATGACGACCTGAAAATGCGAAAACTGTCATCCAGGTGGAAGTACAGTACTGTGTGAAGTACAGTTAGGCTGTTGTGTATGTCGTCAAGTCTGTGTTTATTAATATACATGTGGTTAGCTATTGTAGATTTTTCGAAATGGTTTAGTCGAAAGGCGTCGGTGAGTTCATTATACCGCGTGTGGAAGGTTCTTCCAGTTTTTCCTATGTAAAATGCAGGGCAACTGTTACATTGTAATTTATATATTCCACTGTGTTGTGTTATTGGCTTGTTTGTGTTCACTGTGTGAGGTAAGTGGTATCGAAGTTTGCTGTTTGTGGAGAAAGATATTTTAATATTTCTATTTAATAAGTTAGCTATTTTTTGTGATACTGTGCCTAAGTATGGAATGCTTGTGAGTATTTGTTTTATGTCGATAGTTTTCTTTTCAGTGTTTTTGTGAGTGATGTTGGTTTGAATTTTTCTAGATAGTTTATCAATTGATACAGAGTAATCATTATTTACTGCAGTTGTTTTGATAGTATCTATTTCTTGTGTTAGTGTTTTGCTGACATTTTCATCAACCACTTAGAGAATAAGTTCTTCAAAGGAGAAAATAAACTTGTTCAAAAAATTGTATATTACGAGAGATATGTAGATGACACACTACTCTTATGTGATGGCACTAAAGATGAACTTGAAGAACTCCTCGCATCATTCAACTCACTCCACAATAAAATAAAGTTCACAATAGAACATGAAACAATTCAATCCATAAATTTCTTAGACCTCACAATTGTGAATGAACAACAAGAACGTAACTTGTACATTTACTGAAAACCAACCTACACTGACATCACAATACATGAATCTTCATACCACCCGAACACACATACATATGCTGCATTTAGATCAATGTTGAACAGGGCACATACATTACCTTTAAAACCCAAAGCACTAACACAAGAAATAGATACTATCAAAACAACTGCAGTAAATAATGGTTACTCTGTAAAATCAATTGATAAACTATCTAGAAAAATTAAGACCAACATCACTCACAAAAACACTGAAAAGAAAACTACCGACACAAAACAAATCTTCACAAGCATTCGATACTTAGGCACAGTATCACAAAAAAGCTAACTTATTAAATATATATATATATATATATATATATATATATATATATATATATATATCTTTCTCCACAAACAGCAAACTTCGATACCACTTACCTCACACAGTGAACACAAACAGGCCAGTAACACAACACAGTGGAATATATAAATTACAATGTAACAGTTGCCCTGCATTTTACATAGGAAAAACTGGAAGAACCTTCCACACGCGGTATAAAGAACACACCGACGCCTTTCGACTAAACCATTTTGAAAAATCTACAATAGCTAACCACGTGTATATTAATAAACACAGACTTGACGACATACACAACAGCCTAACTGTACTTCACACAGAACCCAACAGTATAAAACTTAATCTTCTAGAACGGTTAGAAATAATGCTACACAAAGAAAAATATTCCGAAAACTTTTTGAATGAACAAACAGAGTTTAACAGCCACAATTTTTTCTACACCTTTAAAAGTTTATTCTTTCCTGAGGAATCAAATCTATAATAGTACAAACAGCTGACAACCTACAACATGGTGCCAAGTAATTATTTTAATAATACCTGTGTACTAATAATACTGTATCATATTATCTTCTGTGAAACAAGAAAATCGATTATATTTAGAAATAGAACATCTGTATGAAAGGGAATCTTTTGCATGTTTACGTTTTGCTACTACAATGTGCGAAAAAGTGTGTGACTATGTATATATCCCATTACGTACTGCAAAACTGAAGATGTATTTTGTGTATACCAACTGCACATCAGAAGCAGACATCATACAATGTTAAACTGTAAGTTATTTTCATATTATTAACACTGTTAAACTTATATCTACAATATACCTTGTTGTAACACAAAAATGTAATATCAGCAGGCAAACAGCTAAAAAACCTGATGTAAATCACTGAAAAGCACCTGAAGATGAGCCCCCAGGGCTCGAAATGCCTAGTGCAGTAAATAAACGCAACTTGTGACTTAAGGCGGTTTGTTTATTATTGTTATTATTATTATGAAATCGCTTCAACAATGTGGTGGACAAGACACAAAGCTGTAGATACTGCTGAACTGAAGTGAACGGTACACCAAACATCTGCTTTAGTTGGTGAACGGGCACCACTATCATCTCCTTACACTAAAAAAAGTTGTCTTTATCAAGGTGATGTGTTAATTCCATCCTGTCAAAGGCCACTTGCAACCGCAATGGAAACTTTGAGTAAGTTGCACATTAATGTGACCAACTGTCAAAAGCGGATCGCTGCGAGACGTGGAGGAAGACAGTCATTGAGGTTTTGCACGGTACCTACAGGGATGTGGAGCCACGGCGACTGCAGTCCGAGGCCACCTGCGCCAGGTTTCTCGGTTGAGGGTCCACGGCGCGAATAGCGCGATCGGTGGTCCCACAGATTCTCGGTTAGATTTAAATCTGAGGAGTCTGGTGGCTAGGAGAGTAGGTAAACTCGTGCTCTTGTAACCTCGGACGTACACTGCAACCTGTGTGACTTCTTTTGTTACTTTGTATGTCCTTTGAGTGGTGTCTCAAAGAGAGATGACACTGTTTAGAAAGAATAAGAGGCGAAAAAGAACAGCCACATTACAAGTGGCAATAGCAGATACACACTTCAAAAAAAGATTTGCATCACCTCGGTTCCGAGAGCTCCGGAATCTGTACAGAAAACTGGAATAGAGATCAGCATAAACATCATTTCTGCCCTTTTTACTGAAAGCCACACATTGCATGCTGTACCACCATACAGCGAAACCTTCATAAGTGGTGGCCCAGATTGCTATACACACCGGTACCTCTAACACCCAGTAGCACATCCTCTTGTACTGTTGCATGCCTGTGTCCGTCGTGGCATACTATCGACAAGTTCATCAAGGCACAGTTGGTCCAGATTGTCCCACTCCTCAACGGCGATTCGGCGTAGATCTTTCAGAGTGGTTGGTGGGTCACGTCATCCATAAACAGCCCTTTCAATCTATCCCAGGCATGTTCGATAGGATTCATGTCTGGAAAACATGCTGGTCACTCTGGTCGAGCGATGTCGTTATGCTGAAGGAAGTCATCCACAAGATATTCACGATGGGAGCGCGAACTGTCGTCCATGAAGACGAATGCTTCGCCAACATGCTGCCGAAATGGTTGCACTATCGGTCGGAGGAGGGCATTCGCGTATCGTACAGCCGTTACGGCGCCTTCCATGACCACCAGCGGCGTACGTCGGCTCCACATAATGCCACCCCAAAACATCAGGGAACCTCCACCCGCTGCACTCGCTGGACAGTGTGTCTAAGGCGTCCAGCCTGACCGGGTTGCCTCCATACACGCCTCCGACTATTGTCTGGTTGAAGGCATGTGTGACACTCGTCGGTGAAGAGAACTTGATGCCAATCCTGAGCGGTCCATTCGGCATGTTGGGCCCATCTGTACCGCGCTGCACGGTGTCGTGGATCCAAAGATGGATCTCGCGATGGACGTCGGGAATGAATTTGCGCATCATGCAGCCCATTGTGCACAGTTTGAGCCGTAACACGACGTCCTGTGGCTGCACCAAAAGCATTATTCAACATAATCCATGGGTAGCGGTCATCCATTGCAGTAGCAGCCCTTGGACGGCCTGAGCGAGGCATGTTATCGGAAGTTCCTGTCTCTCTGTATCTCCTCCATGTCCGAACAACATAGCTTTGTTTCACTCCGAAACGCCTGGATACTTCCCCTGTTGAGAGTCCTTCCTGGCACAAAGTAACAATGTGGACACGATCGAACCGCGTGGCGTGGGTGAACTACAGACAACACGAGCCGTGTACCTCCTTCCTGGTGGAATCACTGGAACAGATCGGCTGTCGGGCCCCCCTTCGTCTAATAGGCGCTGCTCATGCGTGGTTGTTTACATGTTTGGGCGGGTTTAGTGAGACCTCTGAACAGTCAAAGGGACTGTGTCTGTGACACAATATCCACAGTCAACGTTATCTTCTGGAGTTCTGGGAACCGGAGTGATGCGAAACTTTTTTTGATGTGTGTATTATACTAATTTCCTCGCTTACACTCTCGCTTCTTTTCACCTCCATATCTTTCTACACAAACAAAAACGTAGATGTTCGTTTGTTCAAAATCTTATATACCTGAAAGCTCTTAAATGATTGCTTCAAAATTTTGACTCAACATGCATTCGAACAGGAGTTTCTTTTTATATACCTATTTTAAAATGTATAGTATATAAACCAATATGTACTGTATAAAGGTGAACGGTTGTTACCAAAAATCTCAAAAAGTACTTGACTGACTTACTTCAAGTTTTAAACGATACTGTATTAAACGTTCAGACGGACATAGGCTACGTATTTTTTTGAGCAATGATGTACAAGTTTCCTGTTAAGTCTGACAGCGAGAAAGGAATGTGACGCTTTTTGTTTCTTTCTCGTAGTCCGTTCTAAATCCGATAGCGGGGCATTTAAACCGTTAGACAAATTGGTTCTCTTAATTCTCATGACATATATTTCTAAACATAAACAGTATACACAACAATGTACCGTTTTTTCTCTTCTCGCAGACAATTTTCTCAGAAAACAGGAAAATTGTTTTTATGGCTTACCGATTTATGATTAGAATACTATTACAGAACCTGAATTTCCAGTAACAATAAACACGGCCATAGGTCAGAGACAGGGGAGGAAGAGGAGACGGACAGAGGAATGGGATGAAATGGACATAGAGGGAGGAAGGGAGGACATGGACAGAGGAGGGGCAGGAAGAGATGGAGAAAGAGGGGACTAGGTGATGGACGGGGAGAAGTGGAAGAGACAGACAAAGAGAGGGAGAGAAGGAGATGGGTAGAGATAGGGGGAAGAAGGAGATTAAGACGTATATACAATTCCCATACTTATCAAGATCGCGTGCTCTTTCTTTTCTTTCTTTTCCATTTAACCAGACTGAGCCACAGCGACGCGTGACTAGTTACAGCTAAATTGATCATAAATAATAAAACAGAAAACTAACAATACCCCACTATAACAGTCTGTACTACACAGTTCAACCTCTGACGTTTTTGCATGTTTAATAAAAGTAGCGGATATTAATTTCTAACAGTAACGTCCCACTTTGTTAAAACTTCCAGGCTAAGATGCAAAATCCTCAGAACACGTTAATGAGCGAACAAGGTAGTATAGTTATTATTATTCTGTGTAAGTTAGTTTTTAGGCTCCATCTGGTTATCCTAATTCACCTTATCTTTGGTTGCCCTGTATATCTTCTGGATAATACCGGAGTGTTTGCTTTAAGTACACCGCAATTGATGTCCCTTCTGTTCATTACCGAACTGAAGCTCAATCTCTAATACATCGAATCGAGGGAACATTAAGGTATAAGTTTCCTTTCTTCTTTTCACGGTACAAGAAATAATTTCAAAAATTTCCTGTAGGTAACTTCTAACCCAATGCAGCTTTTTTTCCGTAGCCATTGTCCTCCCTTCCAATCACGCGAATGATAGTATTGTTGCTCTCTATATGTTCACTCTTTTGTTTCAACCCCCTCACTCTAAAGTACAATGACCATCCCCAAAACTGTACCAATAGTACTTATTTTGTATTTCTTCAAACACCTGTATTTTCATGCCATCTTCGTTATACAAGCAATCTGTTACAAATCTGCGAGTAAATAAACTATCAATTTCGCCGAGAGAGCCTCAAAAAGTCGAGTAGTACCCAGCGTTAAAATAAGACCTTGTAAACGGCGAGACTACAGTAAAATCTTAAATCATAAAACATGTAATCTGTCGCCTATAAAGAGTTGATTATTTAACACTATACACTATATGATTGAAACCATCCGGACACTACTATGTAATACGGAATTGATTACTAGAGGCGCACCAGCTAGCATAAACGGAGGCGAGGTGTGTTCTGTTGCCAGTAGAGAAACAGTAATCGCAGAATGGTCAGTCAGGAGAGATAAAACCCAAAACCTTCAGATGTCCGACACTCAGATCGTTACCAAACGTTGTATGTGGATGGAGTAAAACCAAAAATTTAATTCGCGCTATGTGCTGTCGTCTAGTAGAACAAAAAAATGGTTCAAATGGCTCTGAGCACTATGGGACTTAACTTCTAAGGTCATCAGTCCCCTAGAACTTAGAACTACTTAAACCTAACTAACCTAAGGACGTCAGACACATCCATGCCCGAGGCAGGATTCGAACCTGCGACCGTAGCGGTCGCACGGCTCCAGACTACAGCGCCTAGAACCGCTCGGCCACCCCGGCCGGCCCAGTAGAACATGCGTTAACGTTAATTAAAAGTAACACCAGAACTACGCAGAACAGGAAAGGCGTAACTGTGATAGTTTTGCAGATATCGTGTGTGTGAGTTGGTAGAGCGTGTGGTTGTCTTGCAAAAAGGTCCCGCGCTCAAACCAGCTGACGACAAATTGTTTTACTGTTTGCGCTTGAAAGTGTTATATAGGAGAACATGTTCCTGAAGCGTAAAAGCAATTTTCAGAGTTTGTAGCAAATTCTTTTGGCAGTCTGCTTTCGCTTCGTTAGCTGAAAGTAGTAAACCTATCTAGTACATTTGTACAATATAGACAGCTGTGGTGTTCTTTAGACATGTGTGACAGAACATACGCCACTCGTGATGAAGCAGATTCTGCATTTGCAATTTCGCAGAACAAACATAAACAATCGGAATAGAAGAATAAAGAAGCAACTGCATCACTCTACAGAAGTGTTAATAGTCCCACGTAACACTTTCAAGAATAATACAGCAAAAAAAATTGTCATCATTGGGGCTGAACCCATGACCTGTGGTACGACGATCTCACTCTGCACCCACGGAAGCTAAGCATATTAGTTACTCACAGTGTAACCTCCCCGCAAAAATATTAATAAAATATGAACCATGTGTAACCTCACGACGGAAATAATAATTAAATGAATTTTTAAATATTGTAACCTCTGAACAAAATTGGTTCCCATTTATGATCTCTGTGCAGAAATGCATTCACATTTAATGTACTCACAAAATTCTTTTCTCATTTAATGTTAAGTTTGAAACAGAAAAATTCCAAAAACCACGAAATAAAAAATATTCAGTAACCTGGTAAATTTTATGACGACAGCAGCGCTGCGCCACGGCCCTGTATTCTGAATAGAAAAAGCAAAAATTCTTACCTCAATAAAAACTGCGAATATATCTGCTCTTACCTAAAAAATTTTCGGCACAGCTCCGTGCAATGCTGGCCTATACATTTGTGATTCGTGAAAGGAATGATCATGCGTTGGATATATTCTTTAAATTGAAATGAATGCTTTTTTTAAAAAAAAATTACTCTGTATTATAAAAATTATTATTGGGGCATTTTTAAGAAGATTGGGTGACAGTTTACATACATTACTAGAAGCACAGACCCGCCGACTACTGCCGACTATTGCCGACTCACGCAGACTACTCAACACTACTGCCGACTAGCGACGAGCAACAACTAACTACATACTGCTCTCTGGTCAGAGACTCTCCTATGCCTTGCCTATTGCAGGCAGCGCATATAGCGCACACCTCTTACATAACCCTCCACCGGGAAGGAGGGGGGGGCAAAAATTTGGCAGCTATGGTGAGTCAATTGGACTTGCCATGAGCAACAATTTTTTCTTAATTAACTAGGTTTACAATCACAAAATATATACATATATATAAGTGCAGAACATGAAATTAAAAATATAGTGCACATGCACTGAGTACAGAACATATCAAGCAATGACAAAATGTATACGCAATGAGTACAAAAGATATTAACAAATGACAAAAGTGCACACGCACTGTAGTACAGAACATATCAGGAAATCACAAAATGTATACGCAATGAGTACAAATCATATTAAGAAATGACAAAAGTGCACACGCACTGTAGTACAGAACATATCAGGAAATCACAAAATGTATACGCAATGAGTACAAATCATATTAACAAATGACATAAAGTGCACACGCACTGTAGTTTTTTTTTTACTATTTTACAAGAACTAGCATAGGAAAGGGAAGGATTGCATCATGGTTGTAGCACATTAGGTTGCACGCAACTGGGCTGAAAGTCCATATCTTTCTACAGATGCACAACACCAAGTGAGACAATCTGAAGTTCTTTTCCCTGAAGTATTAATCAGTGTAGCCAAGACACTGAAATGTCGTAGTAATATTCCATGTTATCATTTTGGTAGTACATTGGGTACACCAAACAGTGGGACCATAATAACATCTCCATCGTTCAAGGCGGTGGACAGCATGTCGTGTCAACACCACGTTCTTGTAAGGTACACCAACGTAGAATTAGTGCAAAAACCAAATAGAGTGCTCCATGATCATGAGGATAGACAGGACAAACGGATATTGTAGTAATTTCTGGTAATTAGGTCAGAAGGTGAAGGAAATTAAGTCTTATGCCAGTCATCATTGATAATTACACTAGTCTATCAACTGATTTGAGTAATTCGTGGCACTCATCGCCCAGTTACTGAACATTTCTGTACCATGTATGAAGTATTACAGAATAATGTTCATAACTCATCTGTTAACAGAGAACATTGGCACTCATTGACCAGTTACAAACCATCAGAAGTCATCATTCAAAACAAGAGATAATGAGTGTAGCATCAAGCTACTGGTATTCATATATATAGCATGAAAGTGACATAATATAAATTTAAAATATAAGAAACAGTGGCATTCGTTGGTCAGCAAGTATTGAATATTACAAAATATTTTTCATCATTCAAGTGACATATACCATATTTAAAATGTAACACACTGTAACAATTACTCAAGGTCTGTGATTAGAAAAAAACCATCATTCAGTATTACTCAGAACTCTCTTAAACTGGTAGCATTATTTCGGACTGTTAATACATTTTTTTTTGTGCTAGCAATGCATTGCGTTGGGGTCGATAATTAATTGCTGGGGCATAACAATATTTGCTTTTGACTTATTGCTGCAAATGAGGATAGGTAATGTCATTCGTCATGAGTCAGCTGTAGCAAGGTTATGAAACAAATAGAGTATATGTGATCACATTCATGAATGACACACACAAATGGGTAAAAAAAAATGCATGTTTAATGACCAAATGCTTATAGCACATTAATTTCATGAATAGCTTCTCCTGAAAAAAAAATACAAAATGGACTATTAAGCTGAAAGAAGAAACGCATATTATGCTGAAAAGTAGTGAACTTCGAATTAACAGGTAGTGAAATGTGTATTAAATATATATGTCCTCTAGCTGTCCTTTCCAAAACCTTCAGTCATCATACCATGCGACATAAGACATACTGTCAAAACGAACTGCAACAAATACTTAAATAACTACATAGCATTTCTTAACTAGCAGTAAATATATAAACTCCATCATTATTCTCATCTGCAAAGAAAAACTTCATTATCCATATCACCATAACTCCATTATTATCATCACCTGTAAAGAAAAACTTCATTCATCACTATTCATCATCATTCATTATCATCTGCAAAAAAGTCACTTCATTATTCATTACACAACTATTCATAGTATAGAGTTCCTTATTTCTAGCATATTTCATCACTAAAACTAAGATGTGTAGTTCTGTCTAACAGCCTGCATCAATCGCCTCGTATTCTGAAAGAAAAAATTAGTTAAGACTGCTATCATAGGATGTGTATAGTATATTCTTGGTAATGCTCGTTAATTCTGATCCATTTACTCATCGTGACGAGATATTGCATCTTCTTTTGTTCATTTCGAAGGTGAAATTCCCATTTTTGTTTAATTTATTTCTTTTACACGTTATTTCTTTCTGAAAATGATAAACAATGATTAGTGTCTTGCATTCAAATCATATACCCATTAAATAAAAGCTGGTTTATAGTGATATAATTGAGCATACAGCATAGCATGACAGAAAACGTAATATGTAAAAAACATAGACAGTATACAGGTGCAAAAGTGTACACAGAATATCACAATGTAGCAGCAAAAAAATGTAAAATAGTCACAATGTTGAGATATCATAAGGCAAAATGTCAAAATCAACTGGTGTTTGTTACATTTTAAATATTTCATAGTGCATACAAACAAAACAGGAAAACAATCATACATACATAAAGAATGGAAAATGTGCACAGTCTGATGTGTAACGACAAGAAAAGCGACCTGTTAACTTTACCTTGCTGGGCACTTGCCAAGAAAAAATATGATAATCATCAGTAAGTAATCACATAAATATAATTGCATACGTGATCATAAAATGTGTAAATTCATCTGGAAAAATGTGCACGATCTGATGTGTAACGACAAGAAGAGCGACCTGCTAACCTTACCTTGCCGGGCACTTGCCAAGAAAAAATACGATAATCATCAGTAAGTGTTCATGCGAATATAATTGCATAAGTGGTCATAAAAAATCAGGAAATGGCATTACAGTGTGATAAATCATAAAGTATGTTCATTCAATAAAGGGTTTGATGTTGGAGATATGGTGATTCCCTTTGGTTTTTCTGGTTCTCAGAGTTTCGACGTGTACTATATTGGGGTGAGGAATCCTGCGAATTCGATATGGACCTGCGTATAAAAGCTCAAATTTACTACATCTACTTTTTCCTCTATTAGATAAGTAATGTGTGCGTACTAATATCTTCTGTCCAATGTGAAAGTCACGGCGTGTACAAACCTGTTTTTGCTGTCTTCTCCGGCGCTCTGCGGCACGTTTGATGTTGTTCAACGCAATGTCAATTATTTCATGGTGTCGTAGTCGACGAGATGTAGGAAAGGTTACTAATTCTTTAATTTTGTTAGGTGGTTCAACATTTTTCAGTATAACAGACGGAGATAGCATAGTAGATTCATTTGGTATGGAATTAATTACATCCTGGAATGAGAGTATGTGTGCGTCCCAATCAATATGTTTTTTATGGCAGTATATTCTACACAGTTTACCAATTTCTTTCATTAATCGTTCACAAGGGTTCGAAGAAGCATGGTACCTGGATATATAGATCGGAGAAATGTTTCTAGCTCGTAACATACGTATCCATATAGCAGATCGAAACTGTGGTCCATTGTCGGAAATAACTTTCAATACATGCCCTACATGAAATAGAAAATGTTTTACAAATGCTTTCGAAATAGTTTTAGCAGTAGCTTTCCGTAACGGAGTGAAGGTAACAAATTTTGAAGTGAGTTCAACAGCGACAAAGATGTAGCAAATACCTCTATTAGTTCTGGGAATCGGACCAAAAATGTCTACAGCGGCCATGTGTCTCAATTTAACAGGTACAATGGGATGTAATGGAGGAATATGTGAAGTCGTATCTGACTTAACTTTCTGGCAGATTTTACATGACGCTAAAACTCGTCGAATACGTTTCTCCATGTTGCTAAAATAACAGTTCTGTCTCATTATAAGAAAACATTTTCTGGCTCCATAATGTGCGTAACTTAAATGAGTATACCAAATTAATTTGTTAACAAGTTCGTCAGGAATGCATAATAACCAATTGTTGCTGTCAGGGTGAGAGCGGCGAAACAGAATGTTATTGCGTACAGTGTAATGGTTTCTAATGGTAACATTATTCCTATCTTGCTAAAGGTGTTTAATTTCTTTCCATACGTTGTCTTTACTCTGCACTTGTGCTATGTCTCGTAATGACGACGAAATGAAATTTTCAAATGCAACTTGTTGAATGTACATGACGCTGACATTTGCTTTGCAGAAGTTGGTTGCGATGTCTTGCTGATTGTTGCTGATAGAACGCGATAGTGTGTCTGCTACAATATTTTGTGTACCGGGAATGTGAACAATTGAAAAATTAAATTCCTGTAAATAAAGTTTCCATTTACTTAATCTGTCGTGTGTAAATTTAGCGGAAAGTAAAAACTATATAGCTCTATGATCTGTGTAAACGGTAGTGTGACTTCCATAAAGAAAATGCCGAAATCTCGTAAATGCCCATACAACACATAATGTTTCAAGTTCTGTAACAGAATAATTGCGTTCAGCAGGTGACAGAATGCGACTCGCAAAGGCTATGTTTTTAATTACTGTACAACCATCTTCTTCAGTTTCCTGAAAAATGTGTACGCCTAAAGCGGTGTTAGAACTGTCGGTGGCAATGGAAAAATTTCTAGTAGGATCTGGGTGTGATAAAAGTGGTGCATTCAACAAGGCTTGTTTTAGATTGACTAATTCAGACTATTGGTTTTTCATGTAAAAGTATGTCTCAGATATCGTCAAAAGTAATAACATTTTCGTGAACAAGATTCTCTGTGTCAAAAGTATTGCTTGCGTTGCTGGAAGATGCAGCCTGTACTGTATCTAGTCAAATTCTATCTGACGTGCTATTATTTGCGGGAGGATGCTGTGGCATTTCAACTATTTGTACTGTTCTGTTATTTCGTCCTGACGTATTACGTTCGGGATGATATCTACTGTCTGGTTCATTCATGATAATCTGTTGTTGCGGATGATTTTGTTGCTGGTAAGACCGACTGTTATTAAACGTACGCTGAAAATTGTGCTCATTACTTTTACGTCTGTCATCATAGTCATTTCTATACGGTGCATTGCGATAGGAATTGAAATGGTGTGTTTCTGTACGTAGTTATTTCCTTGTTGCTGTGCGTTACTATTTGGTGGAGCCGACGCTATACGCGTAGGCGGCGAAACATTAAAGCTTGGTTGACCTTGTACATTACATCGTTGGTTAGGTATGCTAACCGGCTGGTTTTGTTGCTGTTGTGGGGAAACCTCTATTGTTACCAAAATGCGTTTGCTGTTGCTGATAATTTTGATGATACTGATGATAACACTTCTGCCTTTCATTAAAATTACGCTGGTAGTTCTGGAGTGTCTAATGAAAATTGTCACTTTCGGGTAAAACTTGTCGTATCATGTTTTCTTTACTCATAGGTAATCCTAGATAGATCGATAGTTGAAGAGCTGTTTTGATAGATACAAAGGATAGTAGAAGAGAAGGCAGCAGTGCAGAAAACTAAAGATGAAATAGCACTACTACTAGAGGTGTACATGTCCCGCTTTTAACCCGCCCATGCTTGCCCGGTGGCCAGGCGGGCAGGCCGCCGCTCGTTGTCAACAGAACAGGCAGGCTGCTTCACTCCCAGCCAAGCCAAGCAGAACCCAACCCGGGCAGGCTGCGGGAAACTTGCTTGCCTGCTAATATTACTGCTGAGCTGTTTAGTCTGCGCGCGTCGTTGTCGTATTATGAACGTTAATCAAAAGTTTTTATTTTACCTGAGCACCAAAAGACAAACCCCAACATTATATATATATGTATTAATTTCAGGTAAAAAAAATATTGGTTTTATTTGTATATTCTTCCTTTACGCGTATATTTCGGGCTTGTTATCTATATAAATAAAAATTAATTGCCAAATGTGTTGATAAGCGTAAAACTCGAGAACGCCTGGACCAGTTCGGCTAAATTTTTTTTGCTGTGTTCGTAATTCTCAGGACAAGGTTTTTATGAAATAAAATTTTTCGAAAATCGACCGAAAAATTGGAAAATTTGACAAAAACTGAAAGTGCGTTTTCATTGTGTCCGTGTGTTTGTATTGCATACAATCTTGATGAAATTTTACACACTATACCTTGAAACCAAGAGGAAGGTCACAGTCTACATAAAATTTCATATGGTGCATGGCAGAGGTTCCTTTACATAACGGAACTCGACAAATTGTACGTATTTATTCCGATCTTGATGAAATTTGGCACACTTGATATTCAAAGCAGGATGAAGGGCGCTGCCTGCTTAAAATTCTGAATGGTGCATGGCGGAGGGTACTTCACGTACACACTTCTACACCAACCTACAATCTTGAAGAAATTTTGCACACTTGACCATCAAGAGGAACATCACTGTCTACATAATATTTCGGACAGTACATTGAAGAGAGTACCTTACAAAAGATTTTGACATTGTTTGCGGGTTACCATGAAAGTTCACTATGTACGCATGTTTCCATGGAGAAGGTTTTTGAATATTTACATGTGCATGTATATGTATGTATATATATGTATATATGTTTATGTATATATATGTATATATGTATAAATATGTATATATATATATATATGTATTTGTCTATGAGTATATATATATATATATATATATATATATATACTCATAGACAAATACATATATATACATATACATACATATATACATATATATATATACGCATATACATATATATACATATACATATATATACATAAACATATATAAAAATATATATATACATATACATGCACATGTAAATATTCAAAAACCTTCTCCATGGAAACATGCGTACATAGTGAACTTTCATGGTAACCCGCAAACGATGTCAAAATCTTTTGTAAGGTACTCTCTTCAAGATCATAGACATTTCGTTTAAAAGAAATGTATATATATATATATATATATATATATATATATATATATATATATATATTTCTTTTAAACGAAATGTCTATGATCTTTTTGAAATTTGAGAGCTGTCTGACATTCACAGTCATCGTGTTGGACAATTCGCGCACAGCAAATAACGTTTAACAGTTGCAAACCATTTTTGGTTGAGTGAACGTGTTATATTGGCTGCAAAAAACCTTGATGTTAACGAAATGAATTTTCAGATTCAAAATATGACACCTGGCGAATTGCTGACATACAAGTCGGTTTATTCCGTTACTAACCAAGATGATGTAGTCAACTATCCTACGGAATTTTTAAATTCGCTGGATTTCCCCGGATTACCGCCTCCCAATCTGTAATTAAGTCGGATCGGCAATCATGTGGCTAAATGGTTCAAATGGCTCTGAGCACTATGGGACTCAACATCTTAGGTCATAAGTCCCCTAGAACTTAGAACTACTTAAACCTAACTAACCTAAGGACATCACACACACCCATGCCCGAGGCAGGATTCGAACCTGCGACCGTGGCAGTCCCGCGTTCCGGACTGCAGCGCCAGAACCGCTAGACCACCGCGGCCGGCGGCAATCATGTTGCGAAAGGTAAACCAGCCACGTCTTTGTAATGGCACCCGGCTTGCAGGGAAGAAGTTAAAGAAGAACGTAATCGAAGCCACAATTTTAAAAGGAAAGTACAAAGGTGAGGACAGTTTGATTCCAATATCACTAAGATTCCGACCGACATGCCATTCGACTTTAAACGGTTATAATTTCCAGTGCAGCTTACATTTGCCATGTCGATAGATAAATTGCAGGGGCAGTTGTTATATGTTTGTGGCATCAATCTCGAAAATCATGTTTTTCACATGGCTATTTGTATGTCGCATATTGCCCTGTCGGGACACCTTCAACTTCATTTGTTTACGCACCAGAAAACAAAACTATCAATGCTGCGTATCAAAAAATATTACAATAAATGCTACCTAGCAATAAACTTTGACACTGATTCACTGATCACCACAAAAGTTGACAGATGAGTTTTCATAGATAGGTGAAGAGGAGATGAACTGAGGTGGCGGAATCCAACAGAGAGAGGACGAGGAGAAGGATAGAGGGTGGAGGGGAGATGGGCCAAGGGATGGGTTCAAAAATGGTTCAAATGGCCCTGAGCAATATGGGACTTAACTTCTGAGGTCATCAGTCCCCTAGAACTTAGAACTACTTAAACCTAACTAACCTAAGGACATCACACAGATCCATGCCCGAGGCAGGATTCGAACCTGCAACCGTAGCGGTCGCGCGGTTCCAGACTGTAGCGCCTAGAACTGCTTGCCGACTTCGGCCGACCAAGGGATGGGGAGTGGGGGGGGGGGGGTGGAGGTGATCAAAGAGATAGTGGGAGAGGACTAAATGGATAGAGAGAAAAAAACGGGAGGGAAGATGGACTACGAGAGTATGGAATAAATAAATGCCCAGGCAACGCAATGCAGTCTGTGCTGCACTTTTCAACACCGAAACGGATGGATATTTGTACTAAAGAAGTGAACCTCCACCCCCCAAAAAGAAGATTGGTCACCTCCCCAGAAGAATAAATTATCTACGCCCCTATTAACCACTGTACTGCAATGAGAACCAAATTAAGATTTTGGAAGTCTAGATTCTTTAACTTTAGTATGTTTCAGCTAAGTATGACACCAATTATATAAATATTTAACTACGTTTCCAGGATGTATTTTACTGGTTCTGTGAATTCATTCGAAGTTGGAAAAATCATTCTAAATTGCCAAAATGCATTTTAACAAAATCGAAGGACTTGTTTCGTATCCAGTTCGTCTAAAAACTATAGTACTGGGAATACAATGGCGACCCTGAGCCATTTTTCGCAGCTCCTACGTTTGCGTCTTGAGAGTACACACTTGTAGTCTAGGTCTGCATCATGAGGGACCATATTTCGGACCATCATGATGCAGACTAAGACGACGAGTGTTTAGTTGCATGATGCAAATCTAAACGACGACTCTAGACCCTCATAACACAGACCTAAACGACGAGTCTGAATCCTCATGACGCAGATATAGACGCTGTGGAGAGTGGCTCAGAGTTTCCATTATATTCCTACTACAATACATTCATGGAAAAAGACGCTCTTCATTTTAGGAGTATTTGTAGTGTCTAGGTCTTCAGCATCTTGACTCTGCATGTGGGATTCCCCTTAATATAGAAATACAAGAATAAAATTACATTTTGCAATGTGTGTGGAACTCAACAAAATAAATTGTAATTTAAACTCATAATGTGTATTGCCTTACTCCACAAATGAATATTTTATTTTCCAGAACACTTTTCAACATAAAATCTTTACCAATTTTCCTTCAGTTCCCCTGAAAGTATTATTTAGGGCAAACCAGATACTCCTAAAAATATTTGGCTACTTTTGCAAACCCAAGAAACAGAAATTGGTTTACAAACAATAATTAATGTCACTTGGAAGGATTGAAATCAAAAATTTTAGTCTAAAATAAAAATGAACTGTATGCATTACAAAATTTCTATCTCAGAAATTGACGCCCAGAAAGCACAAGAAAGAAATCTGCACTCTTAACTAGTAAATTTGCGCTCAAACTCATAGTTTCCCGTTTAATGTTCTACTGTATTTTCAATGTGTCTGCTGATTAGTGTTTGAATTAATTATGACGAGATCGTTAAGTCTGTCTGCATTAAGACGTGATCGTTTTTCGCTAATTAGGTTTCCAGCGCAACTAAAAATTCTCTCACTAGACGCACTAGTGGCTGGTATATTTAATATTTTTCTTGCCACACACGCAAGTCGAGGAAGTCGTTGGGAGTTATTTTTCCACCACTGTAGAATATCTCCCTCTTCACACAGTGTTCTTGCAAGTATCTGCTGACTTCATCATGTAGGAGAGGAGGCTCTTCTGCCCAGTCCTCAAATTTCGCCATTTTGTACGGCCCTGGATTTGTTTCTTGGTTGCTGTGATTGGGCACTTGTACTGAAACTGTACAGGTTCCAATTAATATTTGCAGAATAATGTGAAGATCGTACTACACATAGTTGAAATTATAATAGGTTTTAGATGATGCTATCATTTATCGTCCTGTAAAGTCACCAGAAGATCAAAACTAACTGCAGGACGATTTAAATAAGGTATATATTTTTGGTGTGAAAATTAGCAGTTGGCAATAAATAATGACAAGAGCGAGGTTATCCCTGTGTGTACTAAACTAAGTCCGTTAAACTTCGTTTACAAGATCAACCAGTCAAATCTAAAGGCTGTAGATTCTACTTAATACCTCTGATTACAATTACGACCTACTTAAATAGGAATGGACACACAGAAAATGCTGTAGGCGTTTTAATGACAAAACACTCTTTTGGAGCATTGCTACGAAGTTGGAGAGCCTTACTATTGACGGAAGAGGTCGAAAGAGTCTAAATAAGGGCAGCTGGTTTGGTATTATCGTAAAACAGGGGAAAGAGTGTCGCGGAAATTACACAAGAGTTGGGGTGGTAATCATTTCAACAATGGCGTTTTTTGACGTGGCGCGATCTATATGTGAAATTTCGATCACCAACTTACACCTCCAAATTCGAAGAGATATTGTTGAGTCCCATATACATTGGAAGAAATGATCATCAGAATAAAATACAAAAAAGCAGCGCTCAGACGGAGAGCTGTAGGTGTTCTATCCCGCGCGAAATTCGAGAAAAGGAGACAAATAAGTTGAAAGTGGTTCGATGAACCCTCAACTAAGCACTTGCGTGTGTCTTGCAGAGTAACCATGTACATGTAGATGAAGAATATATGCATTATCTTAGGAGCTTACCTTCAGCACACATCTGTCGTGCTGCTTGGTAAACTTCAATTTTTTCATCCTCGGTTAACTTTCTTAATGTGCGGTAGTTAGCCACCATAAACGTTGCAATTTTATGCAACATACTAACGCACATTTTCTGTTCTAGGAAGGCATAAGCGGCTTGTTTCAAAGGTTTCATGTCCTGAAAATACATTTTCTCAACATACATATTTCACAAGTGGTTCTATAATATTCAGATGGAATAAAATTACAAACCTCTTCATCGTTATCCCGTACGGTACAGTGAGTTTTTAAGGCATAAAACCACGGTAGAACTAAATGTAGGGTTGGATCCTTGTCACTCTCTAGATCAACTGTGGCTTCTTTAAACGGCTTAAGAAATTCTATAAGCTGGCCAGTTATATGGTGATCATAACCCAGCATCTTATCAGAGGCACCTTCATTATGTAAAACAGCCTTCACTGAATCAATCTGAGAATGGACTGATACAAGCATGTCAAAATACACTCCTGGAAATTGAAATAAGAACACCGTGAATTCATTGTCCCAGGAAGGGGAAACTTTATTGACACATTCCTGGGGTCAGATACATCACATGATCACACTGACAGAACCACAGGCACATAGACACAGGCAACAGAGCATGCACAATGTCGGCACTAGTACAGTGTAAATCCACCTTTCGCAGCAATGCAGGCTGCTATTCTCCCATGGAGACGATCGTAGAGATGCTGGATGTAGTCTTGTGGAACGGCTTGCCATGCCATTTCCACCTGGCGCCTCAGTTGGACCAGCGTTCGTGCTGGACGTGCAGACCGCGTGAGACGACGCTTCATCCAGTCCCAAACATGCTCAATGGGGGACAGATCCGGAGATCTTGCTGGCCAGGGTAGTTGACTTACACCTTCTAGAGCACGTTGGGTGGCACGGGATACATGCGGACGTGCATTGTCCTGTTGGAACAGCAAGTTTCCTTGCCGGTCTAGGAATGGTAGAACGATGGGTTCGATGACGGTTTGGATGTACCGTGCACTATTCAGTGTCCCCTCGACGATCACCAGTGGTGTACGGCCAGTGTAGGAGATCGCTCCCCACACCATTATGCCGGGTGTTAGCCCTGTGTGCCTCGGTCGTATGCAGTCCTGATTGTGGCGCTCACCTGCACGGCGCCAAACACGCATACGACCATCATTGGCACCAAGGCAGAAGCGACTCTCATCGCTGAAGACGACACGTCTCCATTCGTCCCTCCATTCACGCCTGTCGCGACACCACTGGAAGCGGGCTGAACGATGTTGGGGCGTGAGCGGAAGACGGCCTAACGGTGTGCGGGACCGTAGCCCAGCTTCATGGAGACGGTTGCGAATGGTCCTCGCCGATACCCCAGGAGCAACAGTGTCCCTAATTTGCTGGGAAGTGGCGGTCGGGTCCCCTACGGCACTCCGTAGGATCCTACGGTCTTGGCGTGCATCCGTGCGTCGCTGCGGTCCGGTCCCAGGTCGACGGGCACGTGCACCTTCCGCCGACCACTGGCGACAACATCGATGTACTGTGGAGACCTCACGCCCCACGTGTTGAGCAATTCGGCGGTACGTCCACCCGGCCTCCCGCATGCCCACTATACGCCCTCGCTCAAAGTCCGTCAACTGCACATACGGTTCACGCCCACGCTGTCGCGGCATGCTACCAGTGTTAAAGACTACGATGGAGCTCCGTATGCCACGGCAAACTGGCTGACACTGACGGCGGCGGTGCACAAATGCTGCGCAGCTAGCGCCATTCGACGGCCAACACCGCGGTTCCTGGTGTGTCCGCTGTGCCGTGCGTGTGATCATTGCTTGTACAGCCCTCCCGCAGTGTCCGGAGCAAGTATGGTGGGTCTGACACACCGGTGTCAATGTGTTCTTTTTTCGATTTCCAGGAGTGTAACTATTCCAACGAGTTGAAACCCACTGCTTTAAAGATGAGTTCAGTCTCACACAGAGACCTCTTCTCTTGAAGTACGAAACCGTAGCCCGCACTGTATTAAGAATGGCTAATATATTTGGAACATTTTCTTTCAAAAACTGTTCGCTCAGAACATGTTTCAAGACTGTGTTTATACTATGAGCCATGCATGGAAGACGCTGATATACTTCGAGAGCTTTGACAATGTTACTGCCCTGGTCTGTGACAAACGTAATTTTGGCAATGTCTTCACGAGAAACACCCATAGTTTCTAAGCCATCTTCCAACTCGTTTCGAATATTCGAGCCAGTTTTTGGGCAGTCAGGAAACGCAGAGCACATTAGTACATATTTATTCAAACGCCAGTCTGAATTTATGTAATGCATTGTCACGGACATGTAATGCACCCTTTTGTAATTGTCTGGCACATATACCAGAACGAATCGCATGCACTATATCTGGGAGCATTTTGCTGCGCACTTTATCAGCTAAGGTTTGAACTTTCCTAGCTACTGTCAGTCGGGAAGGCATAACATTTTTAATATCAACTAAGCCATATTTTTTACCTATGTCGATCAGTGTCTGCCCTAAATTAAGAAATCCTTCTCCCTCTATACTGCTAAATGGTCTCAGGTCCTTAGCACACATTTCGACGCACTTTTCGGCCACTAAATCTTTGTCCTCTTTCAAGATATTTACGGAGTGAGGGAACTGCTTGTCAAATTTGCACACATGTCGTAACATACTCGAGGTTCCCGAATAAGTACTTAAGAGCTTTTTACATAGTTTGCATTGAGACACACCTACCGATTTATTTGAAGCGGCCTCATAGACACACGAAAACGTTTCCCATGCAGCACTTGTGCTCTGTTTCGTTACCAGCATGTATTCGCAAGTTGTCAATTTTTTTTCAATCTCACTAAAGTTCGACCTATTCATTGTGCTGCCTCCACCGTTGCGATAAATGAACTGCAGGCTAACTACCTGGCTACTCTAGTCACGGTAGCTTGACAGCGCAACCTGTTGTCAGGCGCAGCAAGCTGAGCGGGTCCCGTGAAGCTTGGCAGGCTTGCGGGAACCCAGGTAGCCCGGGCTTGCGGGAGCCCGTATCGCCCGCATTGCCCACTATGCCTCAGTACACGTGCACTCTTGTGTTTACATCGCGGCAGGCTGACCTGCATGAATGGTTGCAGAGGTGCTAGGGGCAAGCAGGCTGCAAGGGGAATTTGTACACCTCTGACTACTACGGCTCGGGACCCTGTGCACGCCTCGGCACATATTCATCGAAGTGTAATGAATCCCCTGAGGTGAATTACCCGCTGCAAATAAATTTTAGTTTCTGCATTACAGGCAATGCCGTTGAAAATTCAAAAGCAAGTTGTTGTATCCAATCCAGTGCTAGTTTCTGCATTACAGGCCAAACTGATGAAAATACAAAGCAAATTGTCGTATCCACTCCAAAGCGTGACTCTGTGTTCTGTCATTTTTAAATACTTTAAATTTTCTCATGGATAGAAAATGCTTGTAATCAAAATTATCGTCTCTGTATGTCTGAACAGGTTCAGGATTGTATGAGAATCTATTTGTCTGTGACTGTTCGGAATCTAACTCACATACTCTCTGTAAATTAGATAAATTATACTGGCTGTGTGACTCTGACAAATGTTCGCAAAGTGGCGTATGCTGTAACGTGTTGATGATTGAAACATTTTTCATCTCTGTCACTTCTTGCTGTAAAGTTGACAATTTTCTACATAATGTATTATTGGACGAATCTATCTCACTGATCGTCTGTTGTAAATTTTGGAATTCAGGCGTTTGATTAAACGAAATCGGTGAAGCGTCGTCTGATTTGGTGTCATTATTACTTTCGATAACATCAATATGACTGGTCAATTCATCATATTTTTCAGTCGGTATTTTTACCTGATCATTGTTTTTAGTGTCACAAGCATTAATCTGTTTTTGTATTTTACGTGTGGTTTCGTTCAATTTTTTAATGTCTGCTTTGATGGCATCGGGATCCTGTATTAGTTCTAATTGTTCAAGTCTGTCGGTCACTGTCTGAAAGTCTACTGTGTGTGTATCTGTTTTTGATTTAAGATCGGAAATTTCATCACGCAGTTCGGTGTTCAATTGTTTGACAGTATTAATTTCGTCTGATACTGTAGCAATATTGTTGTCTACGTATGTTCTTGCTTTCGTAAACAATTTACGTTTATCTTCCTGTCTCTGTGCGGTAATTGTTTCCATGACTTGTCGTTTTACTTTATTTTGTTCCTGTATGAATTTACGGTAACGCGTTTCACTGTTTTGTAGGTGGTGATTAAAACGTTCGTCAATTTGACTGTTCTGTTGGTCGAATTTCGCGTCTACTATCGCATCCAGTGTGCGTGAAAGTTCTGCTGACATTAATTTAAACTCGTCGCGTAACTGTGTTGCGTTTTCAGAGCATTGTTTAGCGACTGCACTAATTTCGTCTCTAAGTAATTTAGTTGTAGGTGCATGTTTATTATTTAATTCTTGTGCCACAGATCTAATTTCTTCACTACTTTTCCTAGCACAAGCCATAATTTTCTCACGTAATTGTTCTTTAGTATCATGACATTGCGCGGCAACGGCTGTAATCTGTTCACTAAGTTGTTGTTTGAGATTTTCATTATTTTCATTAAGTTGTTTGAAATTGTTGTCCCGTTTTTCGTTAATTTCATTAATTTGTTGTTTGAGATTTTCACTAAGTTGTTTGTGATTGTTGTCTTGTTCTTTTTTTGCCTGTTTAAGACTTTCATTAAGTTTTTTATTCTGTTCACTAAGTTGTTTGAAATTTTCACTCTGTTGTAGCAATACTGCCATAATTTGATCCAAGCCAATATTACCTACTGTATTCTCTGTGCTGTTTGATGACGTACCTGCAATTGTCACGTTTTCTGTAACCATTTGGTCATTCTGAAATTCTTGAAAAGGTTGTAGCAATACTGTCATAATTTGATCCAAGCCAATATTACCTACTGTATTCTCTGTGCTGTTTGATGACGTACCTGCAATTGTCACGTTTTCTGTAACCATTTGGTCATTCTGAAATTCTTGAAAAGGTTTGCTAATCGGATGTGCACTGTTGGTCACTACACCGGAATTAAATAAATCTGTCGTACTTTGAGTACACTGTTCATTTTCGTTAGAAAAATTTATCTGTTCACAATTCAAATTTTGCAAATCGCGTGTGTTAAACTGGGCAGCATTCATTGTAACAGAACGTCCCGCGTCATCAATTGTCGTTAAATTAACAGAGGACACAATTGAATTTATTTGTTCATCATTAGGATCAAAATCATTACTAGTGATCAGTACGCACTGATTGTCTGTAAATGGAGGACTATCATTAAGACACTGAGTGTCGCAAGTATTATCGGTCAAATTATTCGAGTCGGCTATTTCACTCATTACACATCGCTATGTACTGTTAACAGGTTTTCGCGGCATTTTTCACAAATCAAAAATTAAGCACAAATGAAACAAGGACAATGCAAAAATGCAACAAACACAATTACAACAAAGAGCAACAAATTGCCAATGATCTGTGAAAGAAAGAGTGACAAATTAGTAAATGCGTTGCGCCAGATGCAAACTACATTTAAGTAAATAAGAGCAGATATATGACTACTTCTCAGAAGATTCACAAAGAAATACGATCCTGGCCGGATGTCGCCAAGTGTAACCTCCCCGCAAAAATATTAATAAAATATGAACCATGTGTAACATCACGACAGAAATAATAATTAAACGAATTTTTAAATATTGTAACCTCTGAACAAAATTGGTTCCCATTTATGATCTCTGTGCAGAAATGCATTCACATTTAATGTACTCACAAAATTCTTTTCTCATTTAATGTTAAGTTTGAAACAGAAAAATTCCGAAAACCCCAAAATAAAAAATATTCAGTAACCTGGTAAATTTTATGACGACAGCAGCGCTGCACCACGGCCCTGTATTCTGAATAGAAGAAGTAAAAATTCTTACCTCAATAAAAACTGCGAATATATCTGCTCTTACCTAAAAAATTTTCGGCACAGCTCCGTGCAATGCTGGCCTATACATTTGTGATTCGTCAAAGGAATGATCATGCATTGGATACATTCTTTAAATTGAAATGAATGCTGTTTTTTAAAAAAAAATTATATTATAAAAATTATTATTGGGGCATTTTTAAGAAGATTGGATGACAGTTTACATACATTACTAGATATGCGCGAGGCTGCTTCTTTACCTTATACAGTCATACTCATCGTCCAGAATCCCGACCAGAGCAGACTGCAGGCAAACGCAGACACGCGCCGACTACTGCCGACTACTCAAGACTACTGCCAACTAGCGACAAGCAACAACTAACTACATACTGCTCTCTGGTCAGAGACTCTCCTATGCCTTGCCTATTGCAGGCAGCGCATATAGCGCATACCTCTTACAACAGTTATGCGTTTCCTATGCTCCATATTTCTGGTGCTATTTTAATTAAAGTTTGAGGCGCACGTTATGCTGGACGACAGCATCCAACACCATAGCTCTAATACTCTACTGATTTATTTTGCTTTTGTTTTATTTAATGTTATATCGTTGAGCTTCTGTAAATGTTGTTTGATTGAATCGGTAACACAAAATTGTATACTCCTTTCTTTTTAAAAACTTTATGTCATGGTTTGATTCTATGCAATGTAGTATATCTGTCATTTAAATTCTTTGTCCCATTTGGAGCGAACAAAACTTACTGTATATAATTGTAATTTCTGTGTGAATAATTTTTTGTAGAAACACTAATACGTGCAAATGTTCTGTTTTATTTAAAATGTTTGTTTGCTGTTATGTAAACTGCTGACCTTCACTTAGGGTTCTTAGTTATTCTGTACGTAAAAGTTGCTGTGGTTCCCCTCGGGAACGGAACTGTGTAGCGCGCGCAAATTGTGGTTGTCCCAGGTAGAAAAGGTGGAATTGAGAGTCAGTCGGGAACGAGCTACCAAACTGTGCACTGCCATGTAAAAGTTGTATAGTGTGCTGGTTCCGAGAGAGGCTTTTTCTGCCACTTTCCAATGCCTCGGATGGATGGATAAATAGCTGGAACGATTCTGGAATTGGTATCCATCATCGCCACCAAGAAGGAACAGAGTCCAGAAATTCAACCTGCAAATCCACCTACCAACATACAGTTGCCACCAGATTGCGCAATCACTGTATCTGAATACTATAATAATGTACAGTGAAGGATCAGGTTATTGGATGTTTTAGTGTGCACAAATATAAGGTAACTTATAACTGAATTTATGTACCTACCTTGATTTTTTCCGTATCACAACACCTCTCAGGTTCCTCTCCATTTGAACTATGATTACCGAGTGTCCTAGTTTGTGGAAAAAATGAAAACCTCAAAGCCAAATAATTAAATAATGTTGTTTGATCTTTGGTAAGAAGGGAATATTCAGATTTACTGTGGATTTCATGAAATTGTGGGAGGTAGTAAATGTAGTTTTGTGAAGTTTCAAAGTCACCTATTTAATCATTTACTTGAAAGTAGAAGACTGTGGTAATAAAGACAATTTGCCCTTTCTTTTAAAGATTAAAAGTTCTTAAAACCGAGGCTTGTAAAATTTTGCTTAGTTAATGATCATAGTGCTGTGAGTCAGTTTCTTGCAAATTTGTCAACATTGTGTTTCACTGTAGTAAAAGTGGAAAACTGCAATAGAGGAAAGTTACAAGTTTGCAAAGTGTTTGTCTCTCTTGTGTTTTGGAAGTGCATATTAATAGTATAACAGGATCCACAGTTTGTCTATTGTGCTAATGCTAGGTAACAAGTAACGGGATGACCACTATTTATGAAAACCATAATTTCTTTATTCAAAAGACAGTGAGAAGTAACATGTTAGAGAATTCCATTTAACTTTCATTCTAAATAGAATAGTATTTATTTTAGAGATATTTAAATTGTGACCAGTTCATAAAAATGCAGTGAACTGCATTTATAAATTTATGTCAGCTAGGAAAATATTTGAACAATAATACTGAACCTATGTCCAATTAATGATTCTGCAGTGAATAGTAATAATAACGTTATAAAGACCATTCAGTTTGAATAAGCACTGAAAGTAATAGTGCGTTTCGTTATTCGTTATATTTATGCAAATAGTTTGTGCTGCTCTAGCTGTTAACTTTAATCTTACTGTAAACATATGTATGTGTCAGAGTTCATTGCACTCGCGTGTGGCCAGTCTAGGTTGTGTTTGTCCGTTAAAGTTACTCATACCTACTTTCTTAAACGAGAACGTTAATCTTTCTCTTCCCTAATTAGGCTGGCGACCGTTTTCCTTATTCTTTAAACAGTATAGTTAGTCAAAATTATTGTTTGTTACTGTTCAAATATTTACGTAATTCTGACTTTCACTTCCGATAAGCCACCTCCGTTAGGTACAACACGGTCAACACAACAAAATTCCTCTCAGAGGGTAACACTGCTCTGTTGCTTTATACCATAATTGCTTTAACAAGATAGTTTTATTTCACGACCTGCCTCCAACTTTAAGGTTATGATATAGCAGTAGCGGACAGGAATGTTACACGTGACTTTTCCGTGACAGGACTATTCGTTCTGTTGGGGCATAGTACGTGATAAACCAAATTTGGTATTTGATTACACAAGCTAGGTAAATACAGTTGCAGTGTTATAAGCACATAGTAGGAAGTAAATCGGAGTTTTGGTTTATACTCTTATCGACAGACAACTTTTGGTACCGATCTGACTGTCTGACTTCTGGAGGGTCTTTTTTCCCCCATAAGGGCCTGAGAGAACGGTCGGGGGCAAAGAGGCCTGGCCTCAATGTCCCATTCCCGCCCTCCCAGCGCCAAGGAGAGGGAAGGGGTTCGATAGGATCTAGAGAACTCTATTGGATCAAATTCACTTATTGACACTTAAAGGGATCCTGCTACCTCCAACAGAAGCTTCCGAGTCGTCTTCGCGTAATGAATGTAAAGGGGACTCCCTCTAAACCGTTTGCTCTGAGGATCAATCGTGTGCCGTCGATCATTTTTAAGTGTGCCTTCTAGTACTCGGAACGCCCCAATGGGCAGGATAATCCTCGAAAAATGCGCCATTTAGTTTGACAGTCGTGTGCGCTACAATGAATGGTGGCGGAACGCCTCATGAGTCGTCAGTAGTGACGGGGAGCTCGTGAATGAGTCGTTCAAATGAACGCTTCACTTCCGTCAAGTGTGAACTAACCACTCAATTTCAATGAACTGGTACTTCAAACTCTTCACAGATAGCACACTCCACACTTTTTTCTAGTTCACTCACTCTCTTCCCCTCTCCCTCTCCCACTACATCGGCGCTACGTCACTCATCCTCCCTTCACTTCAGTCATCCCTCTGCTGCCTGTCGACGAATCGCGCGGGGTTTGTGGGGAACGATAGGTTTACGAGTGGTTGGAGAGGTGAGGGGCGAGGGGAAGGCAGCGTCAGCTGCTACGTGCAGTGCTGACATTACTTGCGACTATTTGTGCAGTTATACTTCGCGTCTACGGGTAGCCCTACGTTGGCAGCGCTTGCAGACAAATGAATATTAAAGATATAAACGAAGGGGCTGGCTGTGTGAGCACGCACAGCCCACATGAAAATAAAAGGTTTGTTAATAACACAGAAAGAGGGATTTTACCTGAAATCGTACCAATGACTACAGGTGACAGTTTACATTTTGAATCTGGAGGGTTATTATTCTCAACAAAAATAAAATCTACAGGAAAACTTCTGAATAATTACTTAACGTAGGTATGTAGACTGTGACAGTGGTAAACACACTCATTCTATTTTGGATTAAATTTTACAAGGAACATAAAATTGGACTGCATTTCGTTGGTAGCCCTATTTTTCAGTTCATGAATACCACAAATAATATTTCATTTGGCAGATAAAGACTTTTTTGGACGCTTCATGAGAAAATTTCGAGCAAGATTAAAGGTAATACCTTCTTTATATGTGACAGGCTTCTCTGTTTATCTTTCCTTTGTCCCCTTCGACCATGCTCTATTTAAGTTAACTCAGACGCTGTAAGAGCGTAAAACGTTGCGTGCACGTTACTGCATAGTTCGGCCATCTGTTGGTAAAATTATGAAGTATTACGAAGCTTCATTGTACGAGCGAGGCGAAGCGAGCGTAGCAGCGGCTGAGCGGCGAACTGGGCAACTTTGACAGGCTTCCGTACTTCACGAATGAACTACTTCATTTGAACGCTTCACGGCAAAGAGTGAAATGAATGAAGTAGTTCACTGGAATGAACGAGTTCGAAACATCTCTAGTTGTCAGGTGAACCCAGAAGTCCAGAGCGTTTTCGGGAGCGGCTTGCAAAATGTAATACAGCACCATGCCCGTCAGCCAGTTGACGGCGTTCGTTCCTGTAGTGGGAAAGTAAGTGGTATCTGGGTGTAGGAATTCGTCTGGCGTGACAGACTCTGGCTGTCGTCGCAACAGGAGCGCCAGCATACACTGTACAAGATCCCAGCATCTGCCTGTCACAGCACACGTCAGGCGGTGCGCGTCCGAATCGACGACGGCATAGTGCGGACACAAAGGGTCGTCGGTGAGATGGATGGAATGGCGTGTGGCTAATCTGCCGTTCACCACCATATACCACAGGGAACGAGCGTAAGTGGGCAGGTATGGACTGTGGACGGGTCGTCACACCCTGGTCCAGCGGATGGTTGGATGTTGTTGTTCGACGTTGTTACGAGGTTGTCGTGCCTGATAGATACGGTAGTAATCTCTCTCGTGCTCGGCGTCCTCGTTGCCGGTAGATCCTCGGCCGTGTAACTCAGTTCGACCAGAAAATTGCGGATGTGGGCAAGAGACGGATCTATGTGGCCCACGGTGACAGGTGGACGAAAATCTCGCTGCGCGACAATCTGTACCAGCGTCCCCGTCAAACTATTGTTGATCGCAGTCCATGCGAGCCGCAGCTTAAAAAGAAAAAAAAAAGAGTTTAAATAGCTTTGGGCACTATGGGACTTAACATCTGAGGTCATCAGTCCCCTAGAACTTAGAACTAATTGAACCTAACTAACCTAAGGACATCACACACATCCATGCCCGAGACAGGATTCGAACCTGCGACCGTAGCGGTCGCTTGGTTCCAGACTGAAGCGCCTAGAACCGCTCCGCCACACATGCCGGCAGCCGCATCGTCCGTAGGTACAATGCCCGCGTGCGGTTGTGGATGTGAGTCAACCCCAGGCCCCCTCCCAGTGGAGGCCTCGCAAAAGTAATCTAGCGAACTTTGAATATATGACCTGCACTCACAAATTGTCCGTACGCCGCCTGGAAAGTGCAGGCCATGGCGGTTGTTAGCGGTAAAATGTGCGCAAAATAAGTTTGGACGCTAGGTAAGTGTTGACGTAACGCGTTCGGGGAATCATATCCATATTGCGGAATCTGCTATCACAGAGCAGCGCCCGTGTCCTTCGTAGTTGCCGGCGATATGTGGCTGTCGCAGTATGGTGAAATGTACTGGAGAACTGCACCCCCCAGTGCTTTCAGTGAGTGAACCTTTTGGAAGGGGATCGCGGTTGGGTGTAGAAGGCTTGGGTGTAATCGGCTTCGAACGTGCACTAGTCATGTGATGCCACTTAACCATTCCATCACTGATTTTTACAGCCTTCTGAAACTGCCAAATTCGACTGTTGGTGATGTGGCTGTAAAGTGAAACACCGAAGGAAAAATAGCACAAAACCAGTGGAAGTGCGGAGAGAATCACTCTTGAGTCCTAAGGTGTTACAAGCAGTATAGTCAGCACAATCATTGTGTGTACGGAGTAAAAACGAATGGGGTAAAATGGTCGAGGAGCTCCTCATGAGCCACATGTCTCAGTAGTCGGTGCTCGTAAAGGGCGACGCCATTGGACAGGGATGACTGTAAACGAGTGGTGTCTAGTGGTAAATGACGCTAATGGGAGGGTTTGAGTTTTGCAAACACCTCGAGAATGTTACCTGCCATCACATCTAGTGACAACAATGGATTACGGAGAAGGTGGTGCTACGTTGTGCGGGTGCTTTTCGTGGCTAGGATGTGATTGCCTTGTTGCACTTGACACTAAATTTGGACGGATATTAACGCATTTCCTGTGCACTGTAGAGGAACAGCAGTGCAGAGACGATCATTGCATCAGCATTAATATGAACCCGCCATAAGATCGCATCTCTGAAGCGACCTTTCGGTTGAACCTTTCGGTTGAGTCACAGTGCCGACTTCGCTCCAGATCCCAGTGTCCAAAATCGCTACTATCTCTGGTTCAAAAAATGGTTCAAACGGCTCTGAGCACTATGGGACTTATCATCTGGGGTCATCAGTCCCCTAGAACTTAGAATTACTTAAACCTAACCAACGTAAGTACATCACACACATCCTTGCCCGAGGCAGGATTCGAACCTGCGACCGTAGCGGTAGCGCGGTTCCAGACTGAAGCCCCTAGAACCGCTCGGCCACACCGGCCGGCTACCATCTCTGGTTTCGGCCGTAGGGGAAGAACTGATTGCCATTTCCCGACAGACATTCAGACACCTCATCGTAAGTGTCCCCAGCAAAGTTCAAACCGCCACAAATGTTAAAGATCGATACATCCCATATTGATGTCCTCCAATAGGAGTTCATTTACTTTTGATCAAATGGTGAATGCGTCGTAGGCGCCCATCATTCTAGGACATATTTTGTTGAAGACTCCTGTAAAAACTAAATAACATTTTGTTAATTGCAATAATGTGTCTCTCAATCCACTACTCATTTCTCCATCAGTACAGAAACACTGTACATGAGCTTTTTTGACACCCCGTTTAGAGAAGGTTTGTAACTAGGATGTACCTTGTAGCTTTACCATATCTGGCTCCTGTTTGTTGTTAAATCATTAGAATTAGCGCTAATTTCCAAAAAAAAGAAAAAAAACTTTGCACGTCGAAGTCGCGACCTCGCTGTGAGTGATGTACAGTATATCTAACGCTCGACTCTCGAAACGGAAAATATGGATGTTGATTCCCCATTTGAGTGATACTGAAAAATGCCTAGTATACTGTTGGCAATATGAATTGCTTCCAAATTATAGCGCGAGAAATTGTGGTCACTGGGGCTCCGAAATTTCTGTAAAATTGGAAGTTAATTTCCCTTTGCAGCTTATGTTTAAGAAAAGCAGGAAAAGAAGTACTATAATAAAGATAATGTGTTTTGACAGTATAAAACTAAGTATTGACCACAGTGTCATACTTGTTGCGTCCTGGATACGTAATTTTACATTGGAGGAGACTGCGTCCAGGTGGGAACATTGAATGGATACAGTTTCTGTCTATTACGGTCGGGAAGTGTGTTATGTTATTGTTACTAATGATAGTTTGCCCATTGGTGATCAGAACAAAACTGTAGAAGTAGATGAATCTTACATCGCCACTCGCAAGTATGGAAGAGGACGATTACTTAAGAACAAAATAAAAACATTTAAGTTTTTTGAGCTATCGAGCGGGAGTCAAGAAAGTACTTCATTTTAATTGTGTGGTTCAGGGGAAGGAAAACGTTAGTACCTCTCACTAAAAATTTCATTTTACGGGGTACGGAAGTGATCACCGATGTTTGTAAATCATGCAAATCAATGGACAACAAGGGAGTTGATCATGCATTCGTCAATCATTCTATAGAATTTGCATCGGCCAACGACCCATCCGTGCACACACAGTACACTTAGCGTCTCTAGAAATCACTTACATCTCTGTTAAGGAAACGGTTGACTTGAGAATCGAGATGAATTTTAGATATTTCAGTTTTTACATTTTCACAACTTACGACAATCTGGCAAATATCTCTCCTGTTAGAGTCACGCACTTTCCCTAAAATACGCGTCAAAAGTGTATCCCTGGTACGGGAAAAATGGAATGGTGCCCGTTGCCAACACAACACACACAATGTTGTGCGCGATGGCGATTACCTGATTAGCAATGTAAGTGAATTTATTCATTTCTTTAATAACTCTCCACGAGTGAAAAAACTGCTGTTATTCTCTCTTGTTAATACCTTATGTTTTCAATGTGTTGGTGTTTTCTCGTCTCTCTCGTCGACATCCCGAGATTCGAGCGTTCGATGTAATCGCTCACAGGGAGACAGCGACTTCGATGTGCACCCAATGACGCCGTCACTTCAGTGTGCACCTTTTCTTGAAAATTAACGAGTTAGTATCCCTAAGTAACCATGAGAATTCCACTGTCAAATGCAGAGGAGAGAGCGGATATGTGGAAAGAGAACGCTGAAAGCCTCTATGAGGGGAAGAACTTATCTGATGACATGATGGGAGAAGAAACAGGAGCCGAGAGGGGAGAGATGGGGAATCCAGTACTAGAATCATAATTTAAAAGAGCTTTGCAAGACTTGAGATCAAATAAGCAGATGGGATAGATAACATTTCACCACAATTTCTAAAATCATTAGGGAAGTGGCAACAAAATGATTGTTCACGTTGTTGTGTACACTATACGAAACTAGTGGTATACCACCAGGCTTTCGGTAAAAAGTCATTCACACAATTCCCAAGACTGTAAGAGCCAACAAGTACGAGAAATAACACATAATTTAACAGCTCATGCATCCAAGTTGCTGACAAGAACAATATGTAGAAGAATGGAAAAGGAAACTGAGGGTGTTAGATGGCCATCAGTTTTGTTTCAGGAAGGGAAAAGGCACCAGGGAGGCAGTTATGACGTTGAGGTTCATAATGGAAGCAAGACTGAAGAAGTATCAAGACATGTTCGTAGTATTTGTCGACAATCTAAAATGGTGCGAGAGATTCGAAATTCTGAGAAAAGTAGGGTACACTGCAGGAAAAACAAGAACGAAGAGGGAACAG
The DNA here is from genome assembly GCF_021461395.2 of Schistocerca americana. Lineage (NCBI taxonomy): Eukaryota > Metazoa > Arthropoda > Insecta > Orthoptera > Acrididae > Schistocerca > Schistocerca americana. The sequence goes on along the minus strand of NC_060124.1, from coordinate 487,622,195 downwards.
TAAGAATGGAGGTGAACGGATTAAAAAGGGTTTAAGATAGGGTGTAGTCTTTGACCCCTGCCCTTCAGTCTATACGTCGTAGAAACAGTGACGGAAGAATGGGATTAAATCAATGTTCAGATACGCTGATGACACTGCTACCTCAGTAAAAGTGTAGAAGTATTACAGGACCTATTGAACGGAATGGTCTAATGAGTACAAAATATGGACCGAGAGTAAATCGAAGAAAGAAGTCATGAGAAGTAGTAGAAATGAGAACAGCGAGAAACTAACATCAGGACAGGTGATCACGAAATAGACGAAGTCAAAGAATTCTGCTGCTTAGGAAGCAAAGGGGACTTTACAGCAAAATAGCACTGACAAAAGCCGGCCGGAGTGGCCGAGCGGTTCTAGGCGCTACAGTCTAGAGCCGAGCGACCGCTACGGTCGCAGGTTCGAATCCTGCCTCGGGAGTGGATGTGTGTGATGTCCTTAGGTTACTTAGGTTTAATTAGTTCTAAGTTCTAGGCGACTGATGACCTCAGAAGTTAAGTCGCATAGTGCTCAGAGCCATTTGAACCAAGCACTGACAAAAATTGTATTCCTGAACAAGAGAAGCCTACTAGAATCAAACATAGGTCTTTATTTGAGAAAGAAATTTCTGAGAATGTACGTTTGAAACCACAGCATTGAATAATAGACGGAGTTTGGGAAAACCGCAACAGAAGAGATTTGAAGCATTTGAGTTGTGGTGCCACAGAACAACGTCGAAAATTAGGTGTACTGGCAACGTAAGGAGTGATGAAGGTTCTCCGCAGGATTGGGGAGAAAAGGAATATATGGAAAACAGTAACAAGCGACAGGCGCTTCAGTCCGGAACTGCGCTGCTGCTACGGTCGCAGGTTCGAATCCTGCCTCGGGCATGGATGTGTGTGATGTCCTTAGTCTTAGTTCTAAGTCTAGGGGACTGATGACATCAGATGTTAAGACCCATAGTGCTCACAGCCACTTTTTTAAAAACTGAGTTTAGAATACATCCAGCAAATAATTGAGCACTTAAGAGGCAAGTGCTACTCTGATATGAAGAGGTTGGAACAGGAAAGGAATTCGTGGCTGGCCCATCAAACTAGTCAGAAGACTGATGAATGGAAAAAGGAAAAGTAACTGTCACATCAAGAACTGTGCAGAAACTCAGAAACATTTCGTTAATTCCTAAACTTTGTGTCGCAACACTTCCCCTTTACCCTATTTATAATGAAACACTTTGCGCAAACTTTTTCGACGCCCTGTTTACGGTGTAGGGGAGGTACACGGCATTGCTGCCAACCTCCTCAGGCGGCTCCTTGAGCGAGGCCGCTAGACGCTGCGCCGCCCACCTGGGCATCAGCGCTGCCGGCCATGATGGGCGGCGTTACGAGGCGCGCAGCCCTCAGATGGCGGCCTCTTTACGAGGGCATAAACAGCGCACCGCCATTTAAATATTTCACACGCAATCTGGGCGGCAGTGCGCGGCCGCGTTTATCGGGAGCGCGGCTCGGCAGGCGCGGCTGTTGCGCCTGTATTCCCCCCACCCCTCCTCTACCCTCCCCTCCACAACTCCCCGCCCTGCCCCCTCCTCGAGCGGGAGATTGTTTCGCTGCTTCAAATACTGCCGGCCGGGATTTGTGTCAAGGGGACGCTTGTCACCCGATTCCTCGGGCCTCGCGCCTTGCCCTCCGCGTTCCTTCCCCCCCTTCTCGTAGCACGTATTCTGACAGCTTTATTTGCTACTCCATTTCGGCGACCTCTTCCCCACTCCGACTGCCTCGTGACGCGGAAATAAAAGGCAGTTCGGCGGGAGACGTGATATTCAGGTTGAGGTAGCGAGGCGAAAGTTGTCAGCGGACGTTTCACAGCGATGCAATTCCGCTGCTTCGTTCTGTAACGTGGCTGAAGACTCGATTTCGAAATGTGCATTCTCTGAATCGCGCCCAGACGCTAAAATTTATCCAGTACATGCCAGAATTCGTGCGTAAAATCAATGAACGCTACAAATAATTCAATACCTTCTCTTGCTGACAGTACGGGTAATGTAACTGATGATGATCAACAGAAGGCCGAAATTCTAAACCTAGCTTTCAAAAACTCGTTTACGATAGAGGACTGCAGCACCATTTCCCCTTTCAATTATCGAACAAACGAAAGGATGGCTGACATAGTGTTTAGTGTATCTGGGATTGTAGAACAGTTAAGATCCTTAGACGCCAGAAAGGCATCTGGCCCAGACGGTATCCCCGTAATATTTTATGTTGACTATGCTACAAATATAGCACCATTCTTATCTATCATCTATCAGAGATCATTGGAACGGCGGAAAGTTCCAAGGGGCTGGAAGAAGGCCCAGGTCATAGCAATCTATAAATAGGGTAGAAAATCGGATGCACATAATTACCGGCCAATTTCACTGACATCGTTTTGTTGTAGAATCATGGAACATATTTTGTGTTCAGACATAATCACCTTTCTAGACTCTGAGAAGCTCATCTGCAGAAACCAGCACGGTTTTAGGAAACAGCGGTCATGCGAGACACAGCTGGCCCTCTTTGTGCATTATATACAACAGGCTCTAGATACCGGTTCCCAGGTTGATGCCATATTTCTCGACTTTCGAAAGGCGTTCGACTCAGTTCCGCACTGTCGCTTGCTACAAAAAGTGCGAGCTTACGGTCTATCCGATGACATATGCAGTCGGATAGAAAGTTTTCTTAACAGACAGAGAGCAGTATGTCGTCTTGAACGGGGTAACTTCAACAGAAACAAGAGTAACTTCAGGTGTGCCCCATATCAGCGTAATAGGTCCTCTGCTTTTTACGATTTACATAAACGATCTGGTTGATGGTATTGACAGCGGCCTTAGACTGTTTGCCGATGATGTTGTAGTCTACAGGAAAGTAGTATCACACGAAAGTTGTGAACAAATCAATGAGGATTTGCAGAAAATAAATGCGCGGTGTAATGACTGGCAGTTATCTCTCAATATTAGTAAGTGTAACCTACTGTGTATAACAAGGCGAAAATCCCCATTAATGCACGAGTACAAAACAAATGATCAGTCTTTGGAAGCGGTAATATCAGTCAAGTATGCCGGCCAGTGTGGCCGAGCGATTCTAGGCGCTTCAGTCTGGAACCGCGCGACCGCTACGATCGCAGGTTCGAATCCTGCCTCGGGCATGGATGTTTGTGATGTCCTTAGGTTAGTTAGGTTTAACTAGTTCTAAGTTCTAGGGGACTAATGACCTCAGCAGTTGAGTCCCATAGTGCTCAGAGCCAAAGTAGTATCACACGAAAGTTGTGAACAAATCAGTGAGGATTTGCAGAAAATGAATGCGTGGTGTAATGACTGGCAGTTATCTCTCACTATTAGTAAGTGTAACCTACTGTGTATAACAAGGCGAAAATCCCCATTAATGTACGAGTACAAAACAAATGATCAGTCTTTGGAAGCGGTAATATCAGCCAAGTATGCCGGCCAGTGTGGTCGAGCGGTTCTAGGCGCTTCAGCAGTCTGGAACCGCACGACCGCTACGGTCGCAGGTTCGAATCCTGCCTCGGGCATGGATGTGTGTGATGTCCTTAGGTTAGTTAGGTTTAACTAGTTCTAAGTTCTAGGGGACTAATGACCTCAGATGTTAAGGCCCATAGTGCTCAGAGCCATTTTTTTCAGTCAAGTATCTGGGTGTGACTATTCGAAATGATCCCAAATGGAATGATCAGATTACACAAGTAACGGGTAAGGCGAACTCTAGATTGCGGTTTATTGGTAGAATCCTGAAGCGATGCAATCCTTCAACAAAGGAAATAGCTTACAATAGGTTAGTTCGTCCAGTCTTATTGTTCGTATGTTTGTATGGGACCCTTACCAGTTGGGTCTGATTCAAGAGATTGAGAAGATCCAAAGAGGAGCGGCAAGATTCATGACTGGTACATTTAGCCGTCTTGAGACCGTTACAAATCTCATAGAAAGTTTGAAGTGGGACACACTTGCAGACAGACGACGCGCTGAACAGAAGGGGCTCCTCACTAAATTCCGAAATCCAATCTTCACCGAGGATGTGCAGCATATATTATTACCACCAACTTTCAAATCGCGTAATGATCATCATTCAAAGATAAGGGAAATAAGAACTCGTATTCAGGCGTTCAGACAGTCGTTTTTCCCACGGGTGATCCTCGAGTGGAACAGGGGGGGGGGGGGGGGCGAATTGTGCCCTACGCCACACACCGCTTGGGGTGGCTAGCGGAGTATATATATGTAGATGTAGATGTAAGACTCTAAAACTGTCAATTTTGGTGTAACTGATGTGGTGAGTTAGGAAAGTGTCATGTCTCATAACAGAAGGTACAGAAAATGTACTGTATACCCTCATACTCTCTTTCAAATTCTGAAGGTGGCAGGGGTAAAACACAGGGAGCGAAAGGCTATTTACAATTTGTACAGAAATCAGATGGCAGTTATACGAGTCGAGGGACATGAAAGGGAAGAAGTGGTTGGGAATGGAGTGAGACAGGGTTGTAGCCTCTCCCCGATGTTATTCAATCTGTATATTGAGCAAGCAGTAAAGGAAACAAAAGAAAAATTTGGAGTAGGTATTAAAGTCCAGGGAGAAGAAATAAAAACTTTGAGGTTCGCCGATGGCATTGTAATGTCTGTCAGAGACAGCAAAGGACTTGGAAGAGCAGTTGAACGGAATGGACAGTGTCTTGAAAGGATATAAGATGAACATCAACAAAAGCAAAACAAGGATAACGGAATGTAGTTAAATTAAGTCGGGTGATGCTGAGGGAATTAGATTAGGAAATGAGACACTTGAAGTAGTAAAGGAGTTTTGCTATTTGGGGAGCAAAATAACTGATGATGGTCGAAGTAGAGAGTATATAAAATGTAGACTGGCAATGGCAAGGAAAGCGTTTCTCAAGAAGAGAAATTTGTTAACATCGAGTATAGATTTAAGTGTGAGGAAGTCGTTTCTGAAAGTATTTGTATGGAGTGTAGCCATGTATGGAAGTGAAACATGGACGATAACTAGTTTGGACAAGAAGAGAATAGAAGCTTTCGAAATGTGGAATGAGGTAGGGGCGATAAGATGCGATAAGATGCTGCTACCCAGTTATAGCGCTGATGGGGAAACTGCAACAGTGAATCATCTCGTATTCCGGTTGCCTGCTGCAATGAAAATGCAGGGATTATCATTTGGCCTGCGCACTAAAATTCATATTTTCGTTTATTAATTAATATTAACGTTACATTTAGATTTTATTTATAATACTATAGGAGAAGCCCTTAATACTGTGCTATTAGTACAAAGCCAAAACTTTTAGAAAATATCTGAGTAACGATAAAAAGCCGAATCACTTAGCCTTAGTACTAAATGAGCAACAATAGTTCGATGCGTAACACTGCGAGACTAGGCAAAGACAGCGACTGCACTGTTGCCGGTTCCAAGCGAAAACTGCAGTACGCCCATAGACGTGCTTTGCCTTTGAAGAAATCGTGTTTCCTGCAAATTATGTCTCTCGCTTGGTAACGTAGAATTTGTCGCCAGCCGGCCGCTGTGGCCGAGCTGTTTTAGGCGCTTCAGTCTGGAACCGCGCTACAGCTATGGTCGCAGGTTAAAATCCTGCCTTGGGCATGGATGTGTGTGATGTCCTTAGGTTAGTTAGGTTTAAGTAGTTCTAAGTTCTAGGGGATTGATGACCTCAGATTTTAAATCCCATAGTGCTCAGAGCCATTTGAACCAATTTGTCGCTAGCAACACTATCAGCGATGATCACTCGCTACAAGTGGAAAAAAATTACCTAAATAACTCGATACGATCACATTCAATGCTCGCATTGGTTACAACATTTACAGCAGAGCGCCCAGAACACTACGGAACGCTCATTGGCTCTCGAAGAATGTGTGACGTAGGTGCGCGGAACAAGCCTAACTCGACCACTATGACGAAGTGGTTCGCGCCTTGAACGCCCATCCCCGGGGACAAAACGGAGTGGGCCTCCATTGGGTACCCCTCCCTCTAGCTTTCAGAGAAAGGAAAAAAAAAAATTACACAGTAGTCATGTGTTTTTCGTTCAAGAAATTGATTTAAAAGTCGGTGTTACGTACAAGTGGCTCAACACTATAATATTTTTATGTAGCGTTTTTTTACATGTATACATCAGGTTTTTTTTATATGAGTTCAAGAATTCTTAAGGCGCGTGTACATCGGGAAAATGCGTGCAAGCGCAACGCTCTTGACGAATCATCCCTTCTCCTCTGTCCCACCCAAGCCCTCGCGGCAACATAACACAACTATGCGTAAGTTCGCTGTTAACTTGTCAAAATCGAGCTTTTTCATTATAGAGGTCCCAATGTCTGGTGTGGACTTATTATAGTGTATTCAGTCAGTAAAATAAATGTCGTGTGACTACGGCCTCCCGTCGGGTAGACCGTTCGCCGGTTGCAAGTCTCTCGATTTGACGCCACTTCGGCGACTTGCGCGTCGATGGGGATGGAATGATGATGATTAGGACAACACAACATCCAGTCCCTGAGAGGAGAAAATCTCCGGCGCAGCCGGGAATCGGATTGGTGTCGCGCTGACCACACAGCTACCGGGGGCGGACTATTCAGTCACTGCAAATAACTTTTTAATTAGTGTAAATAAGTCGGTAAAAGTGTAAATATAAAAACATCATGGGTATACTGTAGTGTCCTTAGTGTTATAGTCATGTAAACAAAGAGCAATTCATATCAGATTCAAGATAAGTAAAAACCTAGCTGCCAAACAAAAGGTGAATGAAGCGAAAATGAAAGTAAGTAGAGCAATGAGAGAAGCGTTCAATGATTCTGAAAGTAAGACGTTGTCAACCTACCTGAGAAAAAACACTAAGAGATTTTGGTCGTATGTAAAATCAGTAATGGTTCAAACTCATCTATTCGTTCTCTCAGTAACCACAACGGCACCGAAACGGAAGACAACAGAGAGAAGACCGAAATACTGAATTCGGTCTTTCGAAGTTGTTTCACCCCGTAAGATCGTTAACACTGTCCCTCCTTTCAGCCGTCGTACGAACGTCGAAATGGCAGATATTGAGACAACCGATCGCGGAAATCAAAAGCCGCTACAGTCACTTAGTAGCGGAAAGGCGTCAGGACCATATAAGATGCCTCTAAGATTCTATCAAGATTATGCGAAAGAACTTGCGCCCCTTCTAGCAGTAATTTATCGTAGATGGCTTGAGCAACGTAAGGAGCCTAACGACTGCTAAAAAGCGCAGGTCATTCCCGTTTTTAAGAAAGGCCGTAAGACAGATCCTCAAATTATAGACCTATATCGTTGACGTCAATCTGTTGTAGAATTATGGAAAATGTTTTATGCTCAAGAATTATGACGCCTCCTCTATAAAAATCAACATGGATTCCGCAAACAGAGATCCTGCGAAACTCAGCTCGCTCTGTTCCTCCATGAGATCCACAGCGCAGTGGACAACGGCGCTCAGGTTGATGCCGCGTTGCTTGATTTGAGTAAGGCATTTGACACCATCCCGCATTGCCGTTGAATGGAAAAAATACGAGCTTAAGAAGTATCGGAGCAGACTTGCGATTGGATTCAACACTTTCTTGCAGAGAGAACTCAGCACGTCGCTCTTAACTGAACAAAATCGACAGATGTAAAGATAATATCCGGAGTACCACAGGGAAGCGTGTTAGGTCCGTTGCTGTTTACAATATACATAAATGATCTAGTAGAAAGCGTCGGATGCTCTGTAAGGCTATTCGCAGATGATGCAGTTGTCTATACCAAAGTAGCAACGCCAGAAGATAGCAAGAATTTGCGGAACCACCTGCAGAGAATTGATGAATGGTGCAGGCTCTGGCAGTTCACCCTGAATGTAAATAGATGTAACATATTGCGCATATACAAAAGAAATCCACTACCGTACAGCTACGCTTTTGATGACAAACAGCTGGAGACAACGTCCGCCATAAAATACCTAGGCGCAACTATCCAGAGCGACCTTAAATGGAATGACCACATACAACATATAGTGGGAAAATCAAATACCAGACTCATATTCATCGGAAGAATCTTAAGGAAAATTAACTCATCCACGAAAGAAGTGGCTTATAAGGCGCTTGTTCGCCCGGTTCTTGAGTATTGTTCATCCATCTAGGATCCCTGTCAGGTGGGACTGACAGAGGATATAAACAAGATCCAACGGTGAGCGGCGTGTTTCGTCACGTGATCGTTTAGCTGGCGAGAGAGCGTTACGGAGATGCTAAACAAACTCCACTGGCAGACGTTACAAGCGAGGCGTTGAGCATCACGGAGAGATTTATTATTGAAGTTTCGGGACAACACTTTTGAGGAGTCAGACAACATATTACTCCCCCCCCCCCCCCCATACATCTCGCGTATTCATCGAGAGGAGAAAATTCGAGAAATTAGAGCCAATACAGAGGCTTACCGACAAGCATTCTTCCCACGCACTTTTCGCGAGTGCAACTGGGTTGGAGGGATCAGATAGTGGTACGAAAGTACCCTCCGCCACACACCATTAGGTGGCTTTCGGAGTATGATGTAGATGTTTTCTTGTTTCGTTAGATCCGCTCAAAATATTTACAGTTTTCCAGGTGAGCATCCATCTTTATACATAATGCATATTATTATTTCTAATAAAAATGACACTAAACTCACAAAAAAATGGTTCAAATGGCTCTGAGCACTATGGGACTCAACTGCTGAGGTCATTAGTCCCCTAGAACTTAGAGCTAGTTAAACCTAACTACCCTAAGGACATCACAAACATCCATGCCCGAGGCAGGATTCGAACCTGCGATCGTAGCGGTCTTGCGGTTCCAGACTGCAGCGCCTTTAACAGCACGGCCACTTCGGCCGGCACACTAAATTCACAGGCTGGCTTACAATGGCAGGTTAGAGATCCTCTGAAAGAGATTGCTGTTAATTTATTCGGAAGTTAAGTTTGCTTGTATTTATTTCAGAGATGGATATCAATTTCTTTCGACAAAAAGGTATTTCTGCTGCACAGAAAAGGAACCTGCATGATTCATTAAAAGTTGCAGATCCAATCCGCTTGAAAGTGCGTCTCACAACAACTTAGAGTTCACGTTATCTATCGAGAAGAACGTCCGCCACTGTCAGTAGTACTGAGTCGTCTGATATCACTCCCATGACGATAATGAGTGGGATGACGTCAACCCATTAACTTAAGTTTCTTCTGTCAACAAGCCTGGAGAGCTACATTCATTGATTTAGGCGAATGCATAAACCATTCAGTGCCAGACGAAGTCAAGTATCTGGTGCTAACAAATCCACATGCTCCAAATTTGTCTAATGATTTCAAAAAGTACATTGGTGATAAAAAGCTACAAAAGGCCTTTACAAAAAACTTGCTTAGAAAAGTACTCATGGCTAGTACACTCTCCCGGGTTGAAGGGAGAGCGTTGTAAGTTTTGCACTCTTTTCAAACCAGTTTTAAAAAGGTTGGGAACCACTGCTCTAATTGATATGTCATGACTGACACAGAATATTAAAGCAGCAAGAATTGGTTTCAGTTTTTTTCTATTGGTATTTACAAGCTGGGATCCCACTATCTAACAGTTTAATCACGTTTTTCTTCCCCATTTCTACGGACTCACAAAAAACTTATGGCCTTACTGATAGATGCGAGGTGCCAACTGCACTTTTCGTGATCTCGAGCATCATCATGAGAGTGTTTGTAATCTTGGTGATCCTTTATCACAATTTCTACCATTTCAAGGGTAAGGATTCCAGGAATCTAGTGGTACACAAGCAATAGATATAGTGTACACCCTCTGACTCGGTTGATTTTAAAATGGACTTGCAGGGTATAAGTGAAGCAGGTATCACTAGGGAGGAGAGTGGAACAGAGGAAACACGTTTCGTAATAAATATCTACCATCAATGTGGATAATTATCTTTCTTTTCTGAGGAGGAGTTGTAACAAACACTATCGATGCGCTGAAAATTACTTCATCTTTCTATAAATATAAATAAAATATTGTTAGAATTAACCGATACCAATTGTCTCAGTGATTCATTATTTTGGGGTTTAATAAGACACCCAGGAAAACTAAATATCATTTACTCTTTCATCATTTAAAAAGTTAAACCGTTCAAAGAAAATACTTTTTCATTCTAAAGTTCAGTTAGGGGCTAATGTTGTTGATGGTGGAGGAGGGGGGGGGGGGGGGGAACTAGCCAATATCTGATTGCACTCATGAGTAATAGTCTCAGAAAGGTTTGGAACCACAGAATTACAGGAAAGAATTGAAAAGTCATCTATTAGGTGGGTGGTCATACTGTTCTGCCTGATCAGTCTAAGTCTACACACCTAAGAGTAGATCACGAAACGTGTGTGGGCAATTCTTCCTCTTCCACCCTACAAGCTGGACCTATCACCTTCTCACTTCAACCTCTTTAGCCCAACGAAGGAAAGATATCGTGGGGCGCACTGCAGCAACGATGGAGAAGTTACTGATGCAGCTAGAACTTGGCTGAGAATCACACCAGTACAGTGGTTCAGTGGCGGCATGTACGCTCCTACTTCAAGGTAGCGTAATGCCATATAATTGGACGGAGATTACGTTGAAATATATGTATTTATAGGCAAAGAATAGGTAAACAGTATGGTGAATTTAAATCTCGAATAAAACCTTCCTGCTTGACGAAAACAAAATCGGAGAAGTGAGAGTAGGACTTGCGTTGCGAGGGTTCCGTACAAACTTAATTATACACGTAAATAGTTAATCTATGACATCTAGCAGTAAGTGTGAAAGTATCAAAATATATTATGTAAATGACCGTATCTTTTGATTGCATTAACTTGGAACCTTAAATGTTTTACACAGAGGCGGAACCGTCGTACATCTTAGTATACGACATAAATTTCTACTTAATACGGCTACCCGTTCCTGTGGAAAAGTGATACAGACTGATGGACAAAATGTGATCCTATGCGGTTTCCATTTTTACTACTTGAGGTACGGAACTCTAAAAATGAGTTGCATAACCTACTGTTCACGCGCTGATGGGACCACACAGGAATAGCAACCAGTATAGACTATAGTAAAAAGAAAAATACATGGCAAAAAAAAAAGAAATCAATCTATTAAACGAACTGTTGCAGAGTGGGAATATAATTGGAATTACTCAAATTTATAAATGGCAGAACATATGCAAAAATTCGGTCTTCTGTTCCCCGAAAATTTAGACATGCTTCGCAACAGAGACTGAACGAATATAAAATCTCTAATAAAGATGGGATTCAACCATGGTTAATACCTCAGCCACCTCTTCCGACTCAAGGTCACTAACGCCATGTATTATGAGCGTGTTGGAGCATAGGTGCAAGATTAGAACATTTTATTTTCTGCAGCCACATCTCAGGTTCGGCAAAACAAGTATCTGCAACTGGCACTCCATTTATGACCTTTTGATTGATTTGACAACATATAGCTTCTTTGTTTTTAGCGGAATAAGAAAGAAATCTTGTCACCTTCAGGAATGTTTATTTTGCGTTATAAAATGATAAAATAGTTTACTCGTGCTACACAGCATATTGTATGCCATGTTCAATAGCTTTTTTTTTTTTTTTTTTTTTTTTCTACCTCACATAACAATCTCAAAGCATAACGTGCTTCTCGTTTCATAGTTTGTTATAGTTCACCATCATTTTGTTCAGAAGACTATATGTTCATACAGACATGTAGTTCGTATAAAGCAGCAAACGAGATTCCCATTTGATCTATCGTAATGATAATGATAATGTCGTGTGGCGAGGGCCTCCCGTCGGGTAGACCGTTCGCCTGGAGCAGGTCTTTCGATTTGACGCCACTCGGCGACTTGCGCGTCGATGGGGATGAAATGATGATGATTAGGACAACACAACACCCAGTCTCTGAGCGGAGAAAATCTGTGACCCAGCCGGGCCCTTAGGATTGACATTCTGTCGCCCTGACCAATCAGCTACTGGGGGCGGACTTGACCTATCATAATATAATACAATGTGTTTGTAACATGTAGCTTCACTTTATAAAAGCACCACATAGTGTTGAGGTGGTTTGTTAAATTATTAAAGACATTCTGAAGCTTATAGAATTTTATTTTCTGATGTTACAGCGTACAGATTCCTCCAGCCAAATTTATTTCAGTACGTCCAAATTTCCCTTAGTGGTAAGACTCGAATAACTCATATGACAAAAAAAAAAAAAAAAAAAAAAAAAAAAAAAAAAAAAAAAAAAAAAGCACTGGCAACTGTGGCGTTGTGTGATGTCCTTAGGTTAGTTAGGTTTAAGTAGTTCTAAGTTCTAGGGGACTGATGACCATAGATGTTAAGTCTCATAGTGCTCAGAGCCATTTGAACCATTTTTTGAACTGTAGTGACTCAAAGTGTTCGCGGCATCTCGTTAACAACCTAATACTAGCGTGATCGCAGGGTTAGACCAAGCCATACCCCATTATAAAATCTTGGTAGTTTCACTGAGTGAGTGGGTGTCGTAGTGAAGTTTTTGGTTCAGCGTTAGTGTTGCAAGAGTCGGAAGGGCGACAGAAGAATCGATGAAATACCTGAAGTCGTTTTTTGGAGGTGGGAGTGGAGAAATTATCGGTCTTGTGACTAGTTTGTTCTAGTTCGTCACGATTTCCACTTCCGCACCAATCAATTCATTTCAGAGTAGTACATACTTCAAACGTTCTCAATTATTTGTCGACATGTGCCAGTATTTCCAGTACAGATTAGTCCTTATACAGGTCCATCACGAAACATGAATGTTAAATCCTGATGTTCTAAAATTTTCTATTTACTGATTCCCACGTATTGGTTTCCTTGGCTGTTCTGAAGAGAGCCTCCTCATTTATGACCACACCAGCGCACTTAACGTTCTTCATCCCCTGTACGTCACATTTGAAACGCTTTGGTTTTCTTGTTTTTCAGTTTTCGCAGAGCCCGTGATTCACTTGCAGGCAGTGCTGCGAGCCAGATGCAGATTCTCTGAAATCTCTCTCAGGCGTTGGCGAGCGAGTATTGATGTTACGTTGGCTCGCCGTTCGTACCAGGAGCGGTACCGATAGCGAAGTTGTCCAAATCGGAAGACATTTGAATTTCTCGATTGTAGTCTGGGTCTCGGTGAGAAGTTTAGTTATTTTGCTTTTAAGAGGAGAGGACCAAGATCTAAGACTCCAGATGTAAAGGAGGATATTCTTCATATTAGCTCTGCCAGTGGGCGTTCATCATACAACTATTTGGAAACTGTTGCGAGAGAAACAGTTTGTCATTATCATTTGCAATGTGTACAGGCCCTGCCAACATCAGATTACCCTCAATGAGTCATTTTCTGTCAGCAGTTCTTGCAGCAGTGTGCTACAAATCCGAGCTTCCCCCCTCACAGATGAAGCGCAGCTCAAATAAGGCGCATCACAAACGTCCGTAATGACATATATGGGCATATAAAAACTACCATGCAGCAGTCCCATCTTACCACGAAGTGCGGTTCTTTTCAACATGCGGGCCAGTATCATTGGTGATCGGTTAGTTGGACCACATCTACTTGTAAACAGTCTCATGGAGCAAGCGTACACAAACTTCCTGGAAAAAGTCATACTTCATGTTTTTGAAGACACTCCACTGATTATTTGTCAAGTACGTCGCTTTTTGCGTGATGGTGGTCCTCCTTAGCCGTGCCCCATCGTCCAGTGGATTATGACGCGTGCTGCAGAGAGCAATTGTGTGGTGCTCGTCAGGACGCGCTACGGCTTCTTGCTCTGTAGAAGACGGCATCTTCCTGTCTCACTGGGCCGCGACTGACCTGGAGCGAAGCAAATTGAAAAATGCCTCCTCGTCCCTCTGCAGTGCGCCGTCCCGCCGGATCAATGTTTACTGTGGGGCATCACTGGGAGCGAGCGGTGTGCCGTCAACACCGACTCAAAGGAAGCCCTCGGCGCTTGTTGGTGACGTCACGTCAGCTAGGCACGGCGAACGCCAGGTCTGTTGCAGGCATACTCACAATGGTGGTGTCTCCATCTCCGACACAGGAAAATGTGAAACTATTGGCGGTAGTTAACCAACACACATTGTTCTGAGAGATTTCTGCAATCAATTAATAGTGAAATTCATTACACTTCTTAACAAATAGTGTACTCCTGAACTTAAATTTCCACCTGTTTTAAGGATTGACATGCGAAAACAACTTCATGGTCCAGCAGCAACTGAATTCGTGCTTCTTTACCATATTTGTAAATCTGAGGAAGTTACGTTTGTACTGGGTGAAAGGTGGCTACACTGAGCCACAGCGCCAGAGATTGCGCCAAAGAGTATTATTCCGCCGCCTCCACTGGCAGTGCTTGTCGAGAAGTCGTGGTGGAGAGTGCTTGTTGAGATGTAGCAGTGGTGAGTCGTTGTTGAGAAGTTCCCATGGAGAGTGCTTGTTCAGATGTTGTCATATTGTTTTGATGGGCTAGACACCAGATATTGTTGGATTGGGGATGCTGTAATGATCAGAGTGTGCTTTTCGTCAATATATATGAAGGTAAAAAATTCCTTTTTTTATTATTTCAATGTCTTAAACAATAATGCCTCTTGGTCACAGGTTCAGTCAACAAAGCATCTGGCTCGTGTTCTTGTATTAGACTGTATTTCTGATTTCTATGTGCAATTATAGTATTTCAGTTTTTTTTAATTACTTCAGTATAAATGGTGTTTAAAATATCTGGTCTTATTGAGGAAGAACCGTGCCAGATGTGTACGTTGAATCACACTTCCACACACAGAACAGCTACACTTGTGTTTCGTTGTTTCCTAGGTTTTATAGTTGCTGGGGACTTAATTAATTAATCGTGTTAACGGAAATTTTCTTTCATTCTTTGTTGTTATTCTATGCAGTCAGATTGTGGAGTAATACTAGTCAGGGCCAACCGGTTACGAGACCTCGTAATCGGACAGACAGCTACTAAAAAATTAAAAAGTATTTGCATTCATAATTTAATTAAGCCCCCATGCATGGGTTGCTTTTACAAGAAACTGTGAACATATTGATGCTCTTCTTTAAGTATCTTGGTTGACTATGGGGTGAGGAGCACTGAATGTTAATGAAATATTTTGCGATTGTACACGTCGGTGGAGGGGGTGGGGGCAGAAGAAGAGGCAAAAGAGAGATACTTGTTTTATCAAATAAATTTTTTTAACTTATGAAGTTTCTCCTTTCAGTAGCAAGAGGGGAATATTTATCTTTTCTAATGTGCATGTTTAAAAAAGTTTAAGCTCAGCAGTATTTTCGATGTATGAAGCTACACTCCTGGAAATGGAAAAAAGAACACAATGACACCGGTGTGTCAGACCCACCATACTTGCTCCGGACACTGCGAGAGGGCTGTACAAGCAATGATCACACGCACGGCACAGCGGACACACCAGGAACCGCGGTGTTGGCCGTCGAATGGCGCTAGCTGCGCAGCATTTGTGCACCGCCGCCGTCAGTGTCAGCCAGTTTGCCGTGGCATACGGAGCTCCATCGCAGTCTTTAACACTGGTAGCATGCCGCGACAACGTAGACGTGAACCGTATGTGCAGTTGACGGACTTTGAGCGAGGGCGTGTAGTGGGTATGCGGGAGGTCGGGTGGACGTACCGCCGAATTGCTCAACACGTGGGGCGTGAGGTCTCCACAGTACATCGATGTTGTCGCCAGTGGTCGGCGGAAGGTGCACGTGCCCGTCGACCTGAGACCGGACCGCAGTGACGCACGGATGCACGCCAAGACCGTAGGATCCTACGCAGTGCCGTAGGGGACCGCACCGCCACTTCCCAGCAAATTACGGACACTGTTGCTCCTGGGGTATCGGCGAGGACCATTCGCAACCGTCTCCATGAAGCTGGGCTACGGTCCCGCACACCGTTAGGCCGTCTTCCGCTCACGCCCCAACATCGTGCAGCCCGCCTCCAGTGGTGTCGCGACAGGCGTGAATGGAGGGACGAATGGAGACGTGTCGTCTTCAGCGATGAGAGTCGCTTCTGCCTTGGTGCCAATGATGGTCGTATGCGTGTTTGGCGCCGTGCAAGTGAGCGCCACAATCAGGACTGCATACGACCGAGGCACACAGGGCCAACATCCGGCATCATGGTGTGGGGAGCGTTCTCCTACACTGGCCGTACACCACTGGTGATCGTCGAGGGGACACTGAATAGTGCACGGTACATCCAAACCGTCATCGAACCCATCGTTCTACCATTCCTAGACCGGCAAGGGAACTTGCTGTTCCAACAGGACAATGCACGTCCGCATGTATCCCGTGCCACCCAACGTGCTCTAGAAGGTGTAAGTCAACTACCCTGGCCAGCAAGATCTCCGGATCTGTCCCCCATTGAGCATGTTTGGGACTGGATGAAGCGTCGTCTCACGCGGTCTGCACGTCCAGCACGAACGCTGGTCCAACTGAGGCGCCAGGTGGAAATGGCATGGCAAGCCGTTCCACAGGACTACATCCAGCATCTCTACGATCGTCTCCATGGGAGAATAGCAGCCTGCATTGCTGCGAAAGGTGGATATACACTGTACTAGTGCCGACATTGTGCATGCTCTGTTGCCTGTGTCTATGTGCCTGTGGTTCTGTCAGTGTGATCATGTGATGTATCTGACCCCAGGAATGTGTCAATAAAGTTTCCCCTTCCTGGGACAATGAATTCACGGTGTTCTTATTTCAATTTCCAGGAGTGTATTTTGTTTCCTGTTTAGAATTCCTTTCGTTGAAAACGACTGTAATCTAATGACTGGCAACAGTTGGACATTTACACATGTAAATTAGTTCACATTTCCATTGACGATCTCAAACGAAAATAAATAAATAAATAAAAGAAACGAGTTCGTTGTAAGGGGGTTGGGGTTGGTTTCGATAACAAAATGGATCAAGTAAATATAGTTACTTAATGTAAAATTTCTGAAGCTTGCAATGGGGCAAAGTATCTTCTCATATTGATCTACGTTTGTTTCGACAGAATTCAGTAATGCAGACATATGATCTTCATTTGTAGCTTTACGATAGTAAGAAAATCTTTCATCTAAATAATCCAATACAATACGGAACATTTTGTCCAAAAATAAGAGATTTATAGTGATAAGCACGCCCAGGCGTTTCTGCCTGCAACAGACCTGGCGTTCGCCGTGCCTAGCTGACGTGACGTCACCAACAAGCGCCGAGGCCTTCCTTTGAGTCGGTGTTGGTGCCGTCCGGGCTGGGGAGACCCTTCGTACAGCCGCACTGTACCCACTCTTGCGGACCGCGGGCTGCTGGTGCAGGGAGATACACGCTGGCACATTCATAATGACCGCTGGACGGGGACACGCGGGCTCAATGTAGCGCGAACGGTGCGAGCGAATTTGTCACGGGGGCGTACAGGCGTCAGGCAGGGGCGGAGACCGGGCGAGTAGTGGCTAATGCGAGGGGCGGAGGATGCTTCTGGCAGTCAGCGAGACGGGCCGGAGACGGTGGAGAACGGCCCCTGTTCCGGCAGCGGCGCCGCCTGGGCTTGATAAACGAAGCACCAATGGTGGCGCGCCAGCTCTTCCTTAGGGGGGTCACGCTAAAGCAGCGTAATGTCAGACCATACATCGCCCGCGTAGGCCAGACGTCTGGGGACAGATTTCCTCCTCTCTTACAAGCGGTGGAACAGTCCTTTTTATTATTATTATTATTATTATTTTTCTGCTAGCTGAGTATCCGGTATTGCCAGGGCATCCGGGCTTGTTTTCTTTCCTTCCCCCTCTCTCTGCACATCTCCTCCTTAACCTTCTATATCCATCTACTCCCCCTCCCTCCCTCTGCTTCCTCCACCCTCCATCCTCTGTCCATCTCCCCCTGCTCCCGTCTCTGTCCATCCCTTCCTCTTTCCTTTCTGTGTCCATATTCTTCTCACCCTCTCACTCTCTGTCTTCTTTTCTTCCTCTTCTCTGTCCATTTCCTCCTCGCCATCTCTCTCTCCATCTCCTCCTCCCTCTCTCGGAATCCATCTTCTCCTCACCCCTCTCTTTGCCCGTCTTGGAATGGAATTATATAAATTTTTTATGAACATATAGACACTAGTTCAACTAACAGAGATTAATGCTTAAAGCATTTGCTGAACAAAAGAAGCTTTACGCTCTTCGTTTATTAATTTTAGAATAAGTTACCTTTCGCGGTTATCCTGTCTCAGTCTTAAGACGTGTTGTGCCATTTTTTACTGATAAAATTGGGTTAAATGACGAAAGTGATTCTGAAGCAGAGCGATTTCGTCTTTTGTGATACCATGGGTCCCAGCTCCAGAAATTCTGGAAAATTATTTTAATTTTTATGCAGAGAATTTTGATGGAGACGACGATCTTCACGGCGACGCTGCTCAACACTAGAGGTAAGTGAATGTGTTCATCTATTTCCATCGTGGCCACTACCGTCAGTTTCAATAGATTTGCCGCGACATTCAGAACCTGCAGTCTTTCTTTTCATTCAATTTCGAAGTCCACGCATTTACGTTCTAAGATGAATAAATGCATTTAATTGTAATTCTTTTTATCCAGGCCAAGGGGGATGATTGCACTCAAAATGTACGTGCCTCTATCCCGTCGTATGTTCGCATACGTTTAAGTGTGTACAAGCGTAACTATATTTAAGACTCATTTCCTACACAGTATTAACGTTTTTTTTCCCTTTCACTAATCATTCGCGAATGTACGTGCCCTCTTATTTGATGTAGTCAGTCGGCCGTATTCTTTAATAACATTATTTGTAATATTCAGTGACTTAGTTTCCACAACTGATCTTTGCCTGTGTCGCAACAGCGCTTCACGCGAAATATTTATTACGCGATATCCACAATAACTTTTATTTCAAAATTTCGACGATCGACTGAATAAAGATTTTTCTAACTATAACAATAGCAAAACATAATAATATAAGAGGACGCGTTACGGTCTCCTCTTCTTCCCTTTCCTTGTCCATTTCCTCCTCTCACTCTCCGTCAGTTTCTTCCTCCCCCACATCTGCATCCATGTCCTCTTTCCCCCTCTCTGTAATCTTCATCTCTTACTCCCCACTTCTTTCTCCATTTCATCACCCCTACCCCAATAGGATGCTGCTGGCTCTTACTCACACAGTATTTCTATTCACACAGTACGTTTGGCTGAAATCGATTGAGAGGTTAGGACGAACATTTTATCTGCAGCTTTGACAGTGCATGCACATGTCACATCAAGAAATTAGGGCTAAAAGTGCAGACTTTTACAGTTAAATAACACATACACTATTTTTGTTCTATTGTTTTTTTTGTTTGTTTTTAACTAGTTTTCGGCTTGTTAGGCTACCATCAGGAAAAAACTTATTAGCATCTGCAAGGCCACACTAGGTCTTATAAGTGAAGATGCAGCTCACTTGCACAGAATGTTGTGTACCAAACTTGTTATTTAACGTTGAAATTACATTTTACGCAATGAAAAATATTAAGCGGAGTAAATAAACTACACAGTATTACAGTACTACAAGCTATATGTTTATAACTCTTAAGTCTGTAAGGTGCCGGCCGGAGTGGCCGTGCGGTTCTAGGCGCTACAGTCTGGAGCCGCGTGACCGCTACGGTCGCAGGTTCGAATCCTGCCTCGGGCATGGATGTGTGTGATGTCCTTAGGTTAGTTAGGCTTAAGTAGTGCTAAGTTCTAGGGGACTGATGACCACATCAGTTAAGTCCCATAGTGCTCAGAGCCATTTGAACCGTTTTCTGTAAGGTCTTGACATTTTTTGAGAAACTGCCAAAGTCAGAACTCACTTACAATGTGCACCAAATACACTTTTTACCACAGTAAGTTACAGTTTACGAAATGGGCAATATTAAGCACTATAAACAAATAACCTGTAATACTGTAGTATTGTGAAGTCTAATTATTTATTGCATTTACTGTTATCAGTTGTGTAGGGTTGAAAGATTGCAGGGCACTCACACTTCTGATTCGGTGTTATGCCGCATCATGTTCTTAAGAGGAGGAGAGTAGTGTTTAACGTCCCGTCGACAACAAGGTCATTAGCGACGGAGCGCAAGCTCGGGTTAGGGAATGACGGGGAAAGAAATCGGCCGTGCCCTTTGAGAGGAACCATCCCGGAATTTGCCTGAAAGGATATAGGGAAATCACGGAAAACCTAAATCAGGATGGCCGGAGACGGGATTGAACCGTCATCCTCCCGAATGCGAGTCCAGTGTGCTAACCACTGCGCCACCCCGCTCGGTTCATGTTCTTAGGGAAGATGATCTTTATTATGATTTGACTTCATACATCATGATGAAATGGTGGACAGTAGTTAATGATCTTGCTTGCGTGCTCTAGGGAAGCAATAACGGTAAACTTTACCTGCTCTCAAAGGAATAGGATGCTGATTTAAACGCCTGCAGTAAAAGCGCACGGCGAGGGAAACACGTTTTTTCTGTGGAACTTCAGTGGAAACATTTCCGGACGGCCGTGTTCTGCGGTCTCATTGTGCAAACACGTTGGTTGGCGCTGTTCAGTTGGCATCCGTGTCCAGGTAGACTGACTAGCGCGGAGAGGTCACCACTGCAATGGCCAGTGCATTGTATACCGGCAATAAAGCAGAGGATGGGCCCTTGTTAGGCAGGAAGCCGGAGCGACAACTGTGAGCATCCTGTGAATTTCCGTGGGACAGGTCACTGGCGCCCAGACGGCCAGATTCTGTTACAAATCATATTTGTGAAAGCACGAGGCTTTTACCGAGTTTATGGCTGTTCTTTGTTAACATCGAAATGGACGCAATAGGAGAGATAACAAGCTTTTTATGGAGGGGCGTGGTTCCATCCTGGTCATGTTGTTAGCAAAAGACATAGCGTGAACGCATGGGAAAGAGGCTGCAAAGCTGAATCTTTTTTCCTTTTCTTGCAATTAACTTTAAAGTCTCTGATTTGTCAAATCGGTGTATGCAGAGCAAGGGGCCCTCTCTCAGCTTCGAATGCCGCTCTCTAGTTCGTGACTGGCTCGTGTTAAAGTGGGGGAAGTCAAAGATGTAAATGGGCTTTTGCTACTAAGCTGAGGAGGAAAGTGGAAAGAAAGAGAAGATCACTCTTGTACTGGCGCTTTGCTGGTAAAGAACTGCAGGTCCTTACCTGAACGGTGAGACTTGTGTCCTTGGCTAGTATGCCACTTAGAGCCTGTGCCAGTCTCCTTCTGAACCGTCAGAGGTACTGCTTCCAGCATCACGCACACAACGAGCGATGTGTGGGTGTACTTATTTGTCTTGAGTCGGCCATCTAAACATTTGACATATTCCGTCATGCGTAGTCATGGCACGGAGTCAAATTGGTATGGCACACCAGCAAACAGGCCCACCTGCACACTAGAATCCACTGGGGTTTCAGAGGCTCATAGGGAAGTACCTGCGTTCCGAATTAACTGAACGCAAGATCGTCTACTTGCATTTTTCAGGCGCGCGCCATTAATAACAGATTTCGGCCATCCATGACTTCAGTCGCCGAACGCATCGTGGTGTGCCGTCCTGACCAGAAGGAGGGTAAAGTATTCGCTACTCCAATGTAGGGGTCCAATATATGTTTCTCAGCACCCTGTTCTTTAGAACCATATATTTCTTTTTTTGGAATAGTAGAGTATAGATGCGCGATGGTGGCATAGCGTTTGTGCCATAACCCGGATTGATGTGTATGAAGTCAGATAAAGCGATTAGTGTTTCGGTTAGTGTCGTGTGTCGATCCCCAGCTGATCACTTTGTCCACCATAGATCCATTTTAGTGAAAGCGTTTATCAAAGAAAAATTGCTAGGTTCATAGGCACGGCGAACTATTTTAGGCGATTTGTCCCAAATTTTTCTCAGCTGGCAGCACCCTTGAACGAATTGCGCCGGAAGGGCGTGCGTTTTGAATTGGGACCCACCCAAGAGGCTGCGTTCGAGCACATTAAGGCAGCCATATCCAATGCTCCGGTTCTCGGAGTACCAGATTTTAATAAAAGGTTTATTGCCCAAACTGACGCATCTAATGCTGGTATTTCAGCTGTTCTCCTCCAGGAGTTCGAAGGGCAGAGGCAGCCATTAGCTTACGCGTCTCGTCGGTTAACTGGTGCCGAACTTAGGTACTCCGTCTACGAGTGCGAGGCGTTGGCCGTTTTGTTCGCATTGGAGAAGTACCGCTTCTACCTTGAACATCGGTCTTTTCAGCTAGAAACCGACAATTAGACCTTGAGCTGGGTGTTGGCTAGGCCGCGTAGAACTGATCGTATTGCTAGGTGGGCGGTACGCATTTCGGCTTTTCAATTTGAAGTTAAACACGTGAGAGGCTCTGAGACTCCTAGTGAGGGAACCCGGGAAATAGGAGACAGTCTTAATTGTAGGGTGAAAATCCCCTTTTGTTCGATATGTCGCTCAGTATCAGGAACAGGATTGTTGTATTTTTTATATGGGGCCTTCAGCCGAATATTACTGGAGAGGTTTTCAAGATTGAAACTCTTTCTAGGCCTTAAGCCGTTAAACATATTTGTTGATATGTGGCCTTCAGCCGAATTTTAATATCTCTTAAATTAATCTTCTTCTCTTGCCCTTAAGGCATAAGATTGTTATGCTTTTGAATAGGGCCTTCAGCCCAATTTGCATGAAATGTTTTAAGATAAGGCCTTCTGCCTTTTGATTGAAACTCCTCTTATTGCTTAATATGCGACCTCCAGCCTAGTACCATTAAAATTAAATTGTTAAGGCCTTCAGCCGATTAGATTGAAGATTTAGAAAATATTCTTGGGTGAAAACTCCAGAAGAACCTATTTCAATTTGGTTAAACCTTGTGTCTTGGATTCTGAATGTGGCCTTCAGCCGATCTAAAGTTAATCAAAGGAGGTCGACTAAAGTTTTGAGTGTTTTGCATCCTTGTTGTAATATTGTGTGCTGATAAATAAAGTTTGTACGTTGAGTGCAACTGACAGGAACTCATTTTGGCATCTTTAAACAACCTAATCTGCTCTGTCCTGCTAGCCCAGGCATTTAAAAGCAGTTGCCACGATATGAAGCCCAAGCGTCTCTGACCTTTCGTCCATGTCAATACTCGTGCTCGGCAGGGAATCCGTTTCACTGCTGGATAGTAAGGTTGCAGTTGGCACACAGACTGTGAAAGATACAACACCCTCCACGATAGAGTTCATAGAATTTTTCATTATTTTTTTTATCACGTTTTTCTGTTATTATAAGCTTGACCCGTAAGTCGAAGAGTTCATACACATGCCGTTGGTGGCTAGGGCAACTAGATGTCCTAAATCGATTGTCTGCCATTTGTATACTACCAGAATAACTGTTATGGTGCTCTTCCATCAGGGGATTCTCGCCGGCGCATAAGCGTTTTTGACTGTGCGGGAAGATTACTACACTAGTGAGTTAATGTCTTGAGTACATGACGTTACGCGTGTCAAACGACTATTGTTGAAGACATTGCAGTTTTCCGTGGATCTCAGTACCCTGATGTTACCGCCTGAACTATCTGCATATACAGCTACATCTGCTTACACACGCCGCAAGACACCGCATGTTGCATGACGAAAGATAGCTTCTACAACTACTAACCACTTCCTTTCCTGTTCCACTCGCAAATGGGAGGGGAAAACGACTGTCTGTATGTCTCCATACGAGAACAAATTACTCTTTTCTTCGTGGTCCTTACTCGAAATGTACGTTGGCGGTAGTAGAATCGTCTCGCAGTCAACCTCAAATGAGGTTCTCTAAATTTCCTCGATAATGCCCCGCGAAATGAACGTCATCATCCCTCCAGGGAGTTCACGAAGCATCTCCTCAATACTTGCGTACTGATAAAACCTTCTAGTAGCAAACCGAGCAGCCTGCCTCTGTATGTCTTCGACATCTTCCCTAATCCAATCTGATGGGCAACCCACACACTCGAGTAGTACTCAATAATGTGTGGCAATAGTGATTTATAAGTGGTCTACTTTGGAGACGAGCTTCAATTTCCTAAAATTCTCTCAATAATCTGAAGTCGACCATTCGCCTTCCCTACTACCATCTTAACAACAATATAATTTTGCAGATATACACTGAAGAGCAAAAGAAACTGATACATCTGCCTAATATCGTGTATGGCGAGCACGCAGAAGGGCCGCAACACGACGTGGCATGGACTCAGTGTTCGTGTCTGGGGAGTTTGGGGGCCAGTGGATGTGTTTAAACTCACAAGAGTGTTCCTTGAGCCACTCTGTACCACTTATCGACGTGTAGGGTGTGACATTGCCCTGGTGGAATTGCCCAAGCCCGTCGGAATGCACAATGGACATTAATGGATGCAGGTGATCAGACAGGATGCTTACGAACGGCATGCCACTGTGGTCGAGCGGTTCTAGGCGTTTCAGTCCGGAACCGCGCTGCTGCTCCGGTCGCAGGTTCGAATCCTGCCTCGGGCATGGATGTGTGTGATGTCCTTAAGATTAGTTGGGTTTAAGTAGTTCTAAGTCTAGGGGACTGATGACCTCAGATGTTAAGTCCCATTGTGCTTAGAGCCACTTGATCCATTTTTGAGCTTATGTACGTGTCACCAGTCACTTATTGGGGATCCCACCTCACTCCAACTGCACACGCCCGACACTATTACAGACCCTCCACCAACTTGAACAGTCCCCTGCTGCCATGCAGGGTCCATGGATTCATGAGGTTGTATCCATATCCGTATACGTCCATCCGCTACATAAAATCTGAAACGAGACTCGACCGACCAGGCGACATGTTTCCAGTCATGAACAATACAATGTCGGCGTTGACTGACCCAGGTGAGGCGTAAAGCTTTGTGTCGTGTAGTAATCAAGGGTAAATGAGTGAGCCTTCGGCTCCAAAAGCCCATATCGATGACGTTTCGTGGAATGGTTGTAAATAGCATGTTAATACGTTTGTGTGTTGGCAGCGCTATGGACTGCAACTAATATCGCTGACAGCGCTCGGCCGGCCGCGGTGGCCCTGCGGTTCTAGGCGCTCAGTCTGGAACCGCGCGATTGCTACGGTCGCAGGTTCGAATCCTGCCTCGGGCATGGATGTGTGTGATGTCCTTAGGTTAGTTAGGTTTAAGTAGTTCTAAGTTCTAGGGGACTGATGACCACAGATGTTAAGTCCCATAGTGCTCAGAGCCACTTTTTTTTTAACAGCGCTCTGTGCACTCGGTAAGAGGCTCTGTGGTTGGACGGACTAGCAGTTAGCAGTTAGTGAGTGGACGGCTGGGACATGCGTCCTTCACGGAGACTCAGTCTTGGTAGGACATGCATTGTAAAATGAAGATGGATGTAGTTGGTAATGTTTGGATAGTGGAATTATTGACGAGTACATAATTTTTGGAACTGGATGTCACGTGAAAAGGTACAATCTCCTAAACACATTGTTTGCTCTTCAACAAAATCTTCCTTTTGCTAACCAGATGCCTTCTAAAGTGCGCGTCATATATCTTGGCGGCCGAGTTTAGGTTCGTTCTGCGCATCTGACGTCACAAAACACAGTCAGCCAATTAACAGAGAACGTCGTTGCCAGATCTCGACAGCAGTGCAGAGCACGGACGAGTGTCTTCAGTTTTAGAAACGTTCAGTCATAAATAAAGTAATAGAACAAAAGCAATGTCTTGATAGCAGACTTTCTTTTACAGAAAGTTTGGAAAAAGCATTCTATATACCAATTGCTTCATATTCTATTAATTAATTAAACCAAACAAGCAATAAGACTCCTAATTCAGGCGATAGCAAGGAAAGGTGTTTGTTTCAATCTCACGAACTGCTTTTTCGCAATAAAGAACAGCGGTAATTGTTTATTTCCTATCGTACTTCGACGAAGCGTGAGTAATTCATACTCATACCAACAGTGTTTATAAGTAGTTGCGTGAGGTGTTAGAGTCCTTATGGAGTTACAGTTCTCGATTAGCTGAGGTAGCGGAACGGTTAAGGTGTTGGGCTGCCTAGTTAAAGGTTATGAGTTCAAACCTCGTGCGGTGCTTAATATTTTCTTTATTTAAAAACTATATTGGAGTGCCTTACTTCACGAATTTTATTCGTTTGAATGAAATTTCTAGTGCTTTGCCTCTTCATTAACTTTTTCGCTGCTGCAGACACGTGCTCCCCGCATTCCGCGCTGTGCGCGATTTTGTCATCACTGCTCTTCTCGCCTGTGCAGACACATGGTGTTCCCACTGCTTTGACACACTTATCATTCGATTTCACAAAAACTATTTGGCCAACAAATTTGATTTTTACACGTCTTCTTGCCTGATACCTTCCCCCCATAAATGACTTAATTTTGTTTTGATGTGCAGCATTAAATGTAGTAAACCATTGCACGAAATTTGGAAGAGTTTGCAGAGGTAAAAGTCCATAGCGTATACTTTCCGTATGGTCGATTTTAGTTGCCACAATGTTGAGAATGAAATGTGGACAAGATACCTAAATTTCATATAATATTTACTGTATAACAATATCTCATTTAATTTAAGTACCACATAGGTGTCGTATGTAATATTGAGAAATATTCCGTCTTTCGCGACTGTAATAAAAGTTTTATTTACACAAGGCGCGTTTGGCTTTGTTTTAAAGCACTTCCATCGGTGAAAGGTATGGCACATACACAATGGTATTCGTGTTCTATTTCTTGTTTTTGATCCACAGTCGCAGTTTTACCAATGGTATTGAAATATATCCGTCTTCTGCGACTGTAATAAGCGACTTATTTAGACCAGACGCGTTTCTCTCTTTTGAAGCATCATAAGAGGACTGTATTTTGTGTTCTCCATTGCCAAGTCACCTTTCGCTAATTTTGTGCTGCGGTAGCACAATATTCAACGTTTGTGTTGGCTCATCAGTGTTTTAGCAAATAAATGCTGTTTGTGTGTGCCACACACAAAATTACATTTGATATAGCTCTGTGCACTTCACTGACAGACGGTGTATTCAAGTCCTAATGTTTTTGTAAGTCCACAGTTTTGTTTAATGTATTTTGTCTACTTCCTTTTGATTGATTGAAGTGCTTTAAAATAAAGCCAAACGTGCCCAGTGTAAGTAAAACTTTTGTTACAGTCGCGAAAGGTGGAATATTTCTCAATATTACATACGACACTTATGTGGTACTTAAATTAAATGAAATATATAGGTATCTTGTCCACATTTCATTCTCAACATTGTGGCAACTAAAATCGACCATCCGGAAAGTATACTCTATGGACTTTACCTCTGCAAACTCTTCAAAATTTCGTGCAAAGGTTTACTATATTTAATGCTGCATAATAACTGCGTTGAACATCGAAACAAAATTAAATCATTTATGGGGGGAAGGTATCAGTCAAGAAGATGTGTAAAAATCTAATTTTTGAGCCAAATAGTTTTTGTGGAATCGAATGATAAAGAGTGTCAAAGCAGTCGAAACACAATGTGTCTGCACAGGCGAGCAGTGCAGTGACAAAATCGCCCACAGCGCGGAATGCAGGGAGCACGTCTTTGTAGCAGCGAAAGGGTTAATGCGGCCGTGGTGGCTTTACTTCATGAACTGCGCGCTCCCCCCTAAACGTAAGCTTGCGAACTATGCTATACTATGGCGCTGCTTCTCTTGGTACGTGCGTCGTGTGCAACTGGCAACGCAGCAATCTCCATCGTCTAGGCGAGCATGCGCGAGCCGCCAAGATAAAAGAATTGAACTATAGTAGTTAGAGCCTATAGAAGTTAGAATCTTTTTATTTAGCTGGCTGTAGTTTCTGCTTGCTGTAATTGCTGTATTTCGTGTTATGGAGATCTTATGTGAGGTAAGCGACTTATGTAAAAGTATGGGTTATTGTTAGGATTTCTTGCAATTTAGGGCCATTCTTTTGTGTTCATTATTTGAAGTCACGTTGTCATTTTAGAGCAGCCAGATTGCGTTCCGCTTGTATATTGTGGGTAACAAATGAATAGGTTACGTTTGCGTTGTCTTTCTCAGGGAAAATTCTGTAGGTCAGTGTTGAAATGATAAAAATAAGTTACGAGACAGTAGGTTTGCATTCAGCAGTTTAAGACTCAGACAAAGAAGGGTACTTCACTGGAATCTTTTGATTTTCTTGTAGTTTGAGCAATTAGCGCATGATTATAAATTATTGTTTACTGCTAGTGCGTAATTGTATATATGGAATTTCCTTTAATGTTGCAGTTTCTTATTGTTGTACTGTATTGTAATGAGCAAAGCGATTGTGGCATGCATGTGGATTTGCATAAGCATCTCGCAGTCGCTTTTGCAACTAATTATATTGTGATTATTTTCAGTGCTGTTTTAGTGTGTCTTCCTACTTTTGCTTTTAAAATGGTTTTTTGTGTATTATTGTGCGAAATATTGTGATAATCATGGCGAGCGAAAAGTGGAAAACTAGGCTGCAAAGCAAAGAGGGAAATGACAGTGACGACGAGCGTAGCTTGTTAGCACCACCTAGTAACGAACTGACAAATGTTCACGACAATAGTTTGCTATTAGTGCGTAGGGACATGTACTAGGCAGTAAATAACAGGGTAGACATTGAAACAATTATTGAACAGGAAACTATTGTCGATCGATCGGTCGGTAACAGTTCACTTCAGGAATGCGAAATAACAGAACAAAATAGTGTAAATACCGTAGATTCAGGTTTTCCGTCGTTACACTTTTCTCAATTAAGTCAAGACACATTCTCTGCTTTTCAAAATATGACTATTGCCGCTGCAAACGCACTGACGAAAAACACAAAGGAACATGTTGCAGTCACTAATACATTGTTATTGCAATTCATTCAAAAATTTGATCAAACAGAGAAACAAACACTGCAACCAATGGAACAAGCTCAGAAGCAAACGTAGAAAGAACTTCAAAAGTGAAACATAATTGACGAAATTAAACAAACACGTGAAGATTTAACCACTGAGATACTCAAAATCGAATCGAAATATCAAAAAATTTCTGAAGATGTAAAAACACAAGTTTGTGACCATTTTCAGCTTTTTTTTTTTCGCGACATGAAAACACATTACAGAATCATGAAGCATCCATAAAAGAACTGCAGACCAATGTACATGAAAATTACGACACCTAGCAGGCTAAAATTGACTCAGTTGCATGTACCGATACGGTCGCGCAACTTCTAAAAAATCTGGCAAACTTAAAGGACACGGTAGATACGATTACGACATAAATGGACACTCTAAAACTTGGCTCAGAAAAACACACGGAGGAAATCAGCACATTATCGGAAAAAGTAGCCAAACTATCGGATCAGTTAACAAATTTGTCTACGAAGGTAGATGATGATTTGAATGATAAAAGACCGATAGTCTTTACTGACACAGAGGAGTAGGAGGAAATTAGGAAATTCAAACTAAGTCAGAAACAAATTAATACGCAACGCAAAAGAGAAATGCGATAAGTACGAGATCATTTGGCATAGGTGATACAAGAATTACATATTTCAGAAGATACTCGCTCTCCGAAATAGAAATACGGAAAAGTCATAAAGGAATAACACAAGGTTTTTCGGAGATTTTGAAAGGAATCGGCAGGGTGCAGCGATCCTTGAGATGGAACCGCCAAGACGATGTAGAATGACCTATTTGCTATTCGGCGTCACGATGACTTTGACTATAAGCTCTTCATCACAACGTGAAAATTTAAAACATTCAAGAATTGTAGTAATGACATACATCAACAAGCTTGGAGTAATCAATTTTATCATTGTTTTCATCCTAATTTCTCATTAGAGAACAGATTAGAATTTATGTGTGGGTATATGGAAAATGAACCAGCTGTAAGAATGCGACCGGTTATTCGAGACTGTCTCAGTAAAGGAGATTTTTATCATAAAATACAGTATTATAATGATGAAACATTTCGAACAGTCTGAATTTGCCAGCCCCGTAAAATATTTTGAAGGTATGTATTTGTTAAACCCGTACAGCCCCTGGGAACTTATTCGCATTTGCTTAATTAAATTGCCTGAATACAAGACTTTTTTTGGGGCTGGACGTTGTAAGGATGATATCGAAGCTTTTCAGGGACTTTTGCAAGAATTGGAAATCGATACAGACAATTCCATGATGCGAAAACAAGAAAACGACAGCAATTACAGGTAACATCCATCACAATTTCGTGACGACAGAAATAATAACCGGCACAGCAAGGCTACTGTTATAACGCAAATCGTGACATAAACAGACATCACCAGTATGACAACCTTTGGCAGAATAACAATAGTTACAGAAAAAGTCACATTTCCGTGGTAATGACTACGACAGAGACAACTGTAGAAATAGGCAATATGGGAACCAGAATACTTATCAGAGAGAAATTTTCCATCACTTAATCAATAAGAAAGAAATTACAGAAATTACCGACAAGACAACAAACGCTACAGTCATAACAACAGACTTGCATTTAATCAGAACTGGCGTGACTCAAATAGGGCAGGGGCCTCTCCACAAGCTGAAATTGTAGAAGTTAGACTTCCAAATACCAGTAACTACATGCGACAACAGAGCGGTAATAGACAATGACTCACACCGCAGGCAGTCACATAACGTACTTACGTACGAAGCTGACGACATAGCTGCCATGACTATCAATTACGTGAAAATGGAAGACATTAGGGACGTTTTACGCCAGGAACATGATATGAAACAGAACAGTACTGCATATCCTGTAATTCACATCACAACAAATGACACACAATTTACAGTAGTACTTGACTCCGGCAGTCCTATTTCGGTAATTAGTGAAACAGCTTTTAGTAAATGCAACAAATCGAACAATTGCCCCACATTTCCTTGACGTAAGATTAAGTTACAATGTGCAATTTTTGAAAAAAGTGTAGATGTATTCCAACAAACTAACTTAGAATTCTTTTGTCAAAGCCACAGATATATTATGAATTTTCTTATTATTCCATTATCGTCGACGGAGATTATATTAGATGTAGAGTTTTTCAATGAGTACAAAGCAATTTTAAACTTTCACGAAGCTGAAATAAGTTTAGAGAAAGAAGGTACGTCACTACTTTTGAAATTTGAAGATTGGCTTTCAAACCATGACGAGGAAATCAATCGGCTTTACCTTTTATCATATCACAGTTTGGAACTTTCGATGGAATTTGACACTAATAATCACATTCAAGTACCGACAGGGATGACGTAGATGAAGTATTAGATACTAATGTTTTAATTCAGAAATAATTCAAACAATTGACAACTGTAATGACACTGATAGGCAGGACCTTTTTGAAACCTTACAAGCACATTTCATAGTTTTTACTCATAAAACCGATTATTGAGAAATAATTTGCTTTCTGATTTAGTCTTTACTATTAAATTTTTCAGTTCAAGTTACTATTACGCTTTGTCACATTTAGCATGCAGCGATGTTTTGAAGTTAACTATCTAGTCAAGAACCTATGGAACATATTAAGACAGTAATTTTACGAGTTCACTTTTATAGGGAACAGACGACTCAGTCTTATTGTGTGTACATTTTTGCTTGTTAGTTGCACGATTGCGTCACGACTATAAGGTTCACGTTCTTAAAACATATACTGCTAACGAGGTTTTACTGCAACTTTTTGGTTTACTTGAAAAAACATTTTTACTTAAACTACTTTCTGAGAGGTCGCAGATGACACAATATTTGGTTTGTTTGACAGATACACGATTATATTGCGACGCTACTTATCAGTGACACAATTTTCATTATTGCTTTTATGCTGTATCTGTTTTATGTCTGCAGTCTCACATCAATATATTACGGTACAGTACTTTCAAAGTCACGGCGATGAACGTAATAACTACGACATTTATACGTATAGCACTTTACTTTTGTATATGACAAGGTAAGTACATCGATTTTTGGAAAATGTTGGTTATGAACGACGATAACCACAACGCTTGGCACATTTTTACCGTTAAGCAATGACAGAAAGTTTCTTGCAGCAAGAAGTATAATCTAGCGCTATATGACACGCATTTGAGTGATTACTTTTTGTACTAGGAACATTATTAGAAATATTTTTGAACTACAATGATACAGAGATGGTTTTCAGTGATACATTTCATTCCGCAGATTTAATCTGTAAGGTCTGAGTTATAATTACATTATCCCTCATGGGGGCACGCCTACTTTGTGTAACAAGCGTGTGGCAAGCGCAAGGAGCCCTAGATAATATGGTATTTGCTTATACAGTTTTATGCATCGGTACCATATTTCTCTAACACAGCGAGAAATAAACATTTTTACTACATCTCTGACATACGTCTAGGTAATTACACAGGTGAATTACTTCACATTTAGAATATTGTACTTTGTCTGCATTTTGTGAATTGTTCACATTTAATTTAGGAACCATTATGACACCGAGAGAGCTTTGAGTGATGTATTTTGTATGTGATCTTGATGTAATGCTCTGCTGCGCCGGGCTGCGCGTTAGCCAGCACGAAATACCCATTGCTGTGTTGCCTGTCAACTTTAATGGTGTCGCTTCAGCCGCTTTGAAGCTCACTGCACTCCCACATGCGCTGGCATAGCAGTAGAAAAGAGAGGCCGTTGACCTCGCTATTAACATTTCTTTGCAGAATACACCACAGCCATGACATACACTATTACTTGTAAACACATGATTACACTTTGGAGTTTGTACTTTGTGCCACTTACTGAAATGCTTATGAATTGATGAGAAATATTCTTACATTTACACACCTGATTATGACAAGTGACTCTCTATGAGAGTTGAGAGAATTTCTACTGACTTATGAAATGCCACATGGCTGTTGAATGAAGTTTTTATGTTTTGCTTTGTACTTAATTGTTTATTTGTTTATATCTGTTTCATAGCTGCGCTGCAGCATTGGTTTTATAAAATAAAAACCGAGCGAGGTGGCGCAGTGGTTAGCACACTGGACTCGCATTCGGGAGGACGACGGTTCAATCCCGTCTCCAGCCATCCTGATTTAGGTTTTCCGTGATTTCCCTAAATCGTTTCAGGCAAATGCCGGGATGGTTCCTTTGAAAGGGCACGGCCGATTTCCTTCCCAATCCTCCCCTAACCCGAGCTTGCGCTCCGTCTCTAATGACCTCGTTGTCGACGGGACGTTAAACATTAACCACCACCACCACCACCACCATAAAATAAAATTCAATTCATATGCTAATGTGAACGCTTTCTGTCAACAGATCCATTAAATAATAATTTTATGATCCGCATTCTCAAACAAAGAAAACAGCGCTTGGAAAGAAAAGAACAGTAAGAAGGAGAAGAGACTAGTAACAGGAACTGCATATATAAGTTTCTTTTCAAGGGCTTGGTAATTTTTTGGTGGAATAAGTCAGTGTGGTGCACCACTTTAGCGTTAAGATGTGACATAGAATCATTGCATTTTACTTGGGTGATAGATCTTGTTCCTTGTCCTGGCACTTTGCATAGTTTTTGATGATCACAGATGTACACATGCTACTGTAAGCTTACACATATATTTCCCTAATCTGCATTGCTGTTTTTACTGTAATATTTTTTCTGTTTGTGCTTTGCAATGTTTAGGTATAAGTTATTCTATCTGCTGCTGCTGTTTGTCAGGCAATGTCCTATTGAATTTTACTTTGTATTAATGTGCTAAGCCAGTTTTACCACTGATTTATTTTTCTTGTTTGCTGCAAATTGCCTTATATTAGTTGTAATGTTGCATTGCTTCGCTAATTTAGATATGCTTGTGCTTTGTTTGGCAATTTGCATTTGTTCATTGTTGTTTGTGTAAATTTTTCGTATGCTGCTGCAATGCCTCGTTCTCTAGTTTGCATATCTGAGCTCAGTAGATTTAAGTTAGTTTAAGAGGGGGTATGCTATATAAAACAATGAGTTATAATGAGCTGGGAAGAAATGCATTGAGAAGCTATAAAAAAAGGTCTGTCCAAAAAGTATTGTATAATGAGGAATAATTATTTTGTAAGAGGAAATGAAGTAGTTTTGGTTAAATGCAGATAGACCACACTTTTTTTTTTTTTTTTTTTTTTTTGAGGAAGCAAATGTTGAAGTAAGAGAGGTCAGTGAGAATTAAATGAAGTTTTGGTTGGAAATGAAGTAGTTTCGGTTGAAAGTAAAACAGGTATGAGCATAAAGTAGGTATAAAATGCGCACCACAAGTACTGCAGTGCCGAATCTTACACTTTCACACATTTACACCTGAAAACAGACCCCGTCCTATCCTTTCGTGTTGTTCCGCTATGTTTATGTGTACCCTTGTGTTCCTATCTCTGTGTGTTTACCTGATAAGATAAACTTGGTAAAAAATTTTTTCCTTCTAATACTAAGCTACATTAACTATGATGAAGAACACTGTTATCCTCAAATCTAATCTCTGATTTTGTACCATGTTCTTTATGTTAGGCAGTGTTTAAACATTATTTATTCTGTTATGCTTCTAATTATATCTCATTATTCATTTATTTACTTATGTCATAATTCCTGTAATACTCGTATATATGCTTATTTTTATTCTTTTTGTAAACCCTGTATTACTACCAATGTTATTTGTATTATCATGTTGTTTACTATAATGATGTTTTCTTTACATTTTTAATTGTATCTGTATACCGTTAAATTGTAATTGTATAGACACCAGTTCTTCAAGTTAGGTAAATAGTAGGGATTCATTTTACTGCACACATTTGTCTGTTGGTCACAGAGATTATATAATTGTGTTAGTGCTTGCACATGTGTTGATAATTCAGCAAGGGACTGCTTAACAGTATTTTTGGTTCTAAGGATATTGCAAAAAAAAAATAGGGAGTGTACAAGTGGTACTTCATGGACTTGCTACATTATCCTCAAGACTCTTCAATTATGATTGGTCACCCGCACAGTCGCAACGGATGGCTGCTGGTCATCTCTACAAAGACTACAGTGGGTCTGCATCTTTGGTGGCCCATTACTACTCTACAAGGACTATAGTGGGTCTGCACATTTGGTGGCTCATTACTACCATAATCTCTGCAAGGAGTACTGTGGGTCTACTCTGTGGTGACCCACCAATTCTATCAATATTCTTCAAGACTTCGACTGACTTTGCTGTGGGTGTACTCTGTTGTGGCCCATTACCATTGTTCTCAACTGAAATCTTCATATCAAGACTCAGCAATGAGTGTCCATGGGAAGGACAACACTACTCCTTCAAACTGTATCATGGTCCACTACTTACGTGTGCATTTTCTTTTAGTGCTCAGCCTTTGTGCACAAAACTGGCATAGACTTCTGCCGAATTAGAACTGCCTTTAGGGGCTGTGAAGAGAAGTTTTACTTTATTGACCAATAGCATATTACTTAACCTTTGGGTGCATCTGACCTATTTGATATTGTTAATATAAAAAAATTGAACAACTTAGTCTTGGCCACTCAGCGGGGCTATGTAAGTAGCCTGTTTATATGTTCGTATGTTGGCAGCGCTATAGACTGTAACTAATATCGCTGACAGCGCTCTGCGCCCTCAGTGGACTGTCTAGCAGTTAGCAGTTAGTGAGTGGATGGCTTGGACATGTGTGCTTCATGGAGACTCAGTGTTGGTAGGACATGCATTGTAAAATGAAGATGGGTGTAATTGGTAATGTTTGGGTAGTGAAGTTATTGACCACTATATAATTTTTGGAATTGGATGTCACATGAATAAGGTAAAATCTGCTAAATACATTGTTTGCTCTTCAACAAAATCTTTCTTTTGCTAACCAGATGCCTCCTAGTAGTTAGAGCCTATAGAAGTTAGAATCTTTTTGTTTATCTGGTTGTAGTTGCTGCTTGCTGTAATTGCTGAAGTTCGTGTTATGAAGATTTTCTGTGAGGTAAGCTACTTATGAAAAAGTATGGGTTATTGTTAGGATTTCTTGCAATTCAGGGCCATTCTTTTGTGTTCATTATCTGAAGTCATGTTGTCATTTTAGAGCAGCCAGATTGCGTTGCGCTTGTATATTGTGGGTAATAAATGAATAGGTTAAGTTTGAGTTCTTTTTGTCAGAGAAAACTCTGTAGGTCAGTGCTGAAATGATAAAAATAAGTAACGAGACAGTAGGTTCAGCTGCATTCAGAAGTTTAAGACTCAAACAAAGAAGTTTCATGGTTCGCACGCTGACACATGTTGATGGCCCACCATTGCAGAAGGGTTGCATTTCTGTCACGCTGAACGATCCTCTTCAGTCGTCATTGGTCCCGTTCTTGCAGGACCTTTTTCCAACCGCAGCGATGTCGGAGATTAGTTGTTTTACCAGATTCCTGGTATTCTGGGTACACTCATGAAATGGTCATACGGAAAAATCTTAACTTTATCGCTATCTCGGAGATGGTGCGTTCGATTGCTCGTGGACGGACTGTAACACCACGTTCAAACTCACTTTAATCTTGAAACCTGCCTATTTAGGAGCAGTAAACTATCTAGCAACTGCGCCAGACACTTGTTGTCTTATATAGGCGTGGCCGACTGCAGTGCCGTGTTCTACCTGTTTGCTTATCTCTGTATTTGAATACGCAAGCCTATACCAGTTTCATTGGCGCTTCAGTGTATTTAGTGATACTTGTAGAAAATATCTCCAAAATGTGATGCCTATAGGGTCAGTAGCACGGAAGTAATAAATTAAAACGCCATGCCTGAAACTGAATTTTTACGGTATGAACATATAAACTTTTCCTTTCATTATTTTGTGGGGGGTTGTCAATGAACAATGGTTTCGAAAATGTTTGAAATTATGTTTACAGGCCCTTGTAGATCCATATCATTCTCAAATACTAGATGCGCCGTGAGTTACGCTACCTCAAGATATGCGCACACACACACACAAACACACACACACACACACACACACATTGTCTAAATTTAATAGTTGACTTGCTGTATTAAAACATGTGTGGCAAAAATCTTACGTCAGGACCGCAAATTTTCTTTAATGATTACAGGATCCAGCTCATTACCGAGCCATCTTCAGATCTGAAATGAAAGTCTTAGTTGTTTATGTAAACTGTTAACTTTAATCACTAATAAAATGTTGTTACAGTTCCCGTTTTACCACACATATGTACAAACGATCGACAGCAATGATAGATGCATCACCCGTGAGTGGATGTAACCAAGATATCAGTTCTTACATTCATAACAGGAACAAGGAAGTGTCTGTGTGACAGCTGTCATCCAATTGTCCCACAGACAGTTCCTTCTATCTATTTACTGACATTGTGGCCTTATGTGTAGAATTTGCCTTTTCATCCAAGAATAATTCTCTTAAAGGGACATCCCAACTCTTCTCAACACCAACAAACGATAAAAAACCAAGAAAATCCTTCATTTCAACAAATGAAACATTTTTCCATGTTTTACCATGTGAAGCAGCCACTCTTCTGCGTTGTATACTTTTACAATCGATGGCTTCGTATCTATTTCCTTGGAGATGAAATAGTCACTGGCGTATTTAGGTTTACTGGTTTCAGTCCACGAGTTGGTCCCGACGCCTTCTTTGTGATCTAAACAGACATACGAGTATTCCGGCAGAATCAAAATTCCAATTAATTCTGTCATGGCTAATGTATGTGCTGGCATCTCTAAGTTGTTGATGTGGAATTTAATTTTCATACTCTGATGAAGTAATGCTATCTAAAATATTGTAATCTTCCAAAACATTCATATTAGCAGGATTAAAGTTTGTTTCGACACTACTTCTTCCTACAAAACTCCTTCAAAAATACTTCCTGCTTCGCATGAATCATCTTCTTAAAATTAGCTTCAGCCAATACCAGCATTAGGGCAACTGACTGAACTATGCATGAAGGTGACAGTAGCGGCACACAACAATAATACTGTGCAACAATTAAGCACATGATTGCAAGAAGCTCAAAGGCGTACCGACGTCTGATTTCTGTTATTTTTTCTCTATACTACTATTATATTTGTTACTATTACTGCTGCTAATACGACTCTGCATCTACTAAAGTTGATAATAAATTAATAACTTCTCCTAAACATGCAGAAGTCACTGTGAAATAGAGAACATGTATGACTAAAAGGGGGCTTCTGATGCCTTCCGTATCCATTAATCGTGTTCTGGGAGATATTTTGAGCTATGCCAAAAAAGAACTGAAAAACAGTTTTGCTCAGACTTTATAAGAGAGATGTCACAAAGTGGGCGGAAGTGTACTGGAAAGGAGTTTGAATCAAACCAAGTGTGACAGGAAAATTTAAAAACTAAGACTTTTTCAAATTAAGATTGATAGGAACATTTAAAAACTAAGACTTTCAAAATCCTCTGATGTAAGGCCCTTTTTTTTCAACCTCCGATCGCTTAGTATAGAAGCTACGCGAGCGGCACAAAACGGACATGCACTGTAGGCTACTGCGCAACTTTCGCACTACACACTCCGCCATTGCCGACCTCAAGGCATCAGTTTGCGTTGCACTACAGCCACGTAAACATGGCTGCCGCCATTGTTGCTCCTGCCAAGTGTGAATTACGAAATGTAATTCGGTTTCTGCAAGCAGAAGGGAATACTGCAGTAGAAATTCATCGGAGAATGAGCCGAGTGTACGGTGATAACTTCGTGACTGATGGTGTAGATGCCGAAAGTCTAAAGATGGCCGAAATGACGTGTATGATGAAGAGGTCCAAGGACGCAAGTCTGTCGCTACAGCTGACCTTGAACGTGTTGACAGAATGGTTAGAGAAAATCGTAGGTTCACCAAAACTGCTCTGTCTATGGAAACTCCGGAGGTACCAAGATCTGTCATACAATCTATCGCTACTGAACATTTAGGCTACAAAATACTCTGTGTTCGTTGGGTTCCAAAAATGTTGACGGACGCCCACAAAAGTCACCGAAAGGCGCCAGCTTTAAATTTCCTTGACAGTTATCACGATGAAGGAGGGAACTTTTTGAAATCAGTTGTTACTGGAGATGAAACTTGGATCAAATGCAGCACACCGGAAACAAAACGACAATCACAACAATGGATGCATCCAAATTCACCAAACAAACCAAAAAATTCAAATTAACATTCAACAACAGAAAGCTTATGGCTACTGTATTTTGGGACCATAAAGGTGTGTTGCCTGTAGAGTTTATGCGCCCCAGAACTACTATCAATGCAGCTGCTTATTGTGAAACTGTACGACATTTGCGGAGAGCCATTCAAAACAAACAAAGAGGAATGCTCACTTCAGGAATTGTGTTGAGCCATGACAACGCTTGTCCACACACTGCTGGCACAACCAAACGGCTCCTTAAACAATTTCAGTGAGACATTTTCGATCATCCGCCGTACAGTCCTGACCTGGCACCCAGCGACTTTCACCCTTTCCCTCAACTAAAGACGTGGATAGGAGGGCAACACTTTCAAACCAATGAAGATCTTCAAAAAACGTCAATGCTCATTTGAAAACATTGGCGGCAACATTTTTTGAAGAGGGTATTGCAGAGCATGTCAACAGGTACGATAAATGTCTCAATCTTTTTGGTGAATATGTTGAAAAGTAACCTTAAGTGTACAAAACTTTTGGTAGTAAAATAATTGTTTTCTATGAATTTGTCTTCTGGACAGGGTTACATTGTAAACTTGCAACGCAGATTGGGTGACTATGTGACCGTTTTAGCCGTTTCCTGTTATCAGTCACTGTCAATTTCTATACAGCGTTTGAAAAAAAGTTAATTTCCATTTTAGCTATAGTACATCGTAGATTCCTCTGACAAGAAACTAGGGTTAGAAGAAAGAACAGGTTACACCAGCCTGCAAGAAGAGTAGCACAAGTGATCCACGAAACTATCGTCCAATTCATCGGCAAATATGTATTGTAGAATCTTAAGTCTCCTAGCAGGCGGTGATTCGGATTTCGCACCAAGCCACTGTGTGGATATGGAGCCTGAGATGCTGCGATTGACAAGTAGACACAATGCCTTGCTACGCCTCGGACGGCTCTAGCAGAGGGTACTCCGGGCGCGCCCTCTGGCGGATTTTTGCGCTTAAGCAAGGGCGCGCGATCACGTAAATAATGGGCCGCTGTTTTGCGTAAGCAGTGATGGCGCCCCATAGTAACCCAGATGAGTTCCGTAAGGTCGCCGAGGCGTCGACATCTCGTCATCACGGAGCCTTCAGATAGCGCCATTTGATACGGTGCTCGCCTATTGCTTGTGTAACGGTTCACTCCTTCGGTATTCAATTGATCGGATTCTGCAAGCTTACGACGATGTTGCTGTGCTTGGAGAAATGTATGGTACACACTGTGCTGTCTTACAATTCACTGATGAGTCAGCTTAATAGCTGGTTTGTCAGTCTTTGGAACAAAACACTCAGTGTTTCCGCTTATCAGAGATCCAATAGTTTGTTGGTACGTTTATGGGGGTGTGTGGCATTAGATGTCTACGCACGGGTCATATAATTGGCACAAATAATGGGCCGCTGATTTGTGTACCCAGTGTTGGCGCCCGATAGTGACCCTGATGGGTTACGCAGGGTTTATATCTTTGGAATTTGGTCGCCGAGACATCAACATGAGTTCACTATAATGCTCGTCAAACCACCGTAGCACAGTTCTGGCTCCAAGACACGGACAGTTACACTACTAAAAGATGACATCGCCGTCGGGGAAGACATAAAGTAAGAAGGGACACAGATGGTTCGCAGCTGTGAGTGTGTCATAGATTAGTACCACAGGTCTCATGCAAGCATACGATAATGTCTCCCGTACCATAATCCGCTCCCACCAGCTGTGTCAGTGGCGTGCTGCACGTTTCGAGCCGCCGTTCAACTCGATGTCGACATTTGTGGAGATGACCATCGACTTAGTGTAGCATAAATGTGATTCACCCGTAGATGGTCGTGTATACATTGATCGACGGTCGAATCCCGATGGTCCCGTGCCAACTACTATCGTAATTGACTATGTCGTTGGATCAACATGTGAATTCATAGTAGTGGTTTGCTGCAGATCTCCATGGTCAATATTCGATTAAGGGTGTACTCCGAA
Source organism: Schistocerca americana (assembly GCF_021461395.2). Classification (NCBI taxonomy): domain Eukaryota; kingdom Metazoa; phylum Arthropoda; class Insecta; order Orthoptera; family Acrididae; genus Schistocerca; species Schistocerca americana. The sequence continues at coordinate 487,581,163 of NC_060124.1, read as the reverse complement.
ACACTTGTGCACGCACCAGCATTGTGCCCTCTCGGCAGAGATGCCACAGATCATCCTCTGTCCTACTTTACAGAGCAGACAAGCCTCCGAACTCCACCTTCTGTGAAGAGTCGAGGACGTCCACCCATTTAGCGCCTATGGTAATTTCACTGCCTTTCTACCTCTTTCCTAGATTCCTACGTCAGTAGCACGCGAACATTCGACCAGCTTCGCCGCGTAATAATAATCGTCCCTTTGTCAAAGTCGTTTATCTCAACGGATTTCCCCATTTGCAGCCCATATCTTCGCCAGAGCGGTACCCCGACCGTGTCTGCTCCGCTTACACACTTTTGTTAGCACGTCACTTGCCCACAGTGCCACCAGGCGGCATCCAGCGTCGCAGTGGGCAGTGGTCATGATTTTTGGCTGATCAGTGAATATTTAATCACAACCGATTTCGATAAAGGACCATTTTCACCTCTCCCGTTGTGATGAACATATTATAAGACAGCACAGTGTGTGTCGATGCTGCTAGCAATCGCCTGAAAAATTTATTTGATCTTGCTGTATTTTGGTATCTGTTTATTGCAAGCCGTTTACAATGTAAATTTGATTGTTGTCGACCACTCGGGGCTGTCTTTTCCTCCACTGCGTGACGAGTCCGTGCTGAATATTTTGCTACTTACACCGAGGTCAAACGTAACGTGGTATCTCCAACAGAATAGCCTCCTCCATGTCAATGAGCATGGGTGCCGAAAATACTGCAAAACCCAGCGCGCGCTTTTATCACATAATACCCTTAAGCCACTGATCAAGACGTCCGTTGCATCCAGTATTTCTTGACCTCTAGAATCAGATTTTTAAAAAATATTTCTGTCATTGGTCTTCGGACTGGTTTGATGGGGCCTACCACGAATTCGTCTCCTGCGCGAACCTTATATAAGTTGGCCTAAATTCATCTTCCACTCTATAAAAAGTCTACTTACCGGTATTACCAAAACTATGTACCCACAAACTGTTGTCCAACTTAAACTCCAATGCTAACCTTTGACTATAGAGAACCTAATTTCAACTGCACTCTAACTGGTCTGAATACAATTTGTCTTTATATTTGTAATGGTACTTGAATTACGTAACCATTACGGCACCTCACCTGAACCTCTCGATACCAGCAATATTCTACTGTGTTTCTGTTAACTACTTAACATATTTCTGAGACAAAATTCAGATTTGATTTCATTTGTGATACATCGATATGTTTATATTGCAATGATATTATTCTTATGTGTATTCTTTCATTTATCACTATGATCTTTGACGTACTTGTAACTCTGATTTTTGGGTGTGTAAGCGATTAGTAGTTAGCGAGTTAGAGTCGGACCTTGAGAAAGTCAAGTCTTGGACGTCATGTTGGAAAGACGCATATTGTAGCCAGTTTATAAAATGTGAACTTTAACAGTTAGGAAGATGTTTTCAAGTATGTTTTGTATTGTGAAGTGATGGTTTGTGTGTTACGTGCTATCGCAACAAAAGCAATAACAAAGAAGTGTAACTTAAATTTGGAGTGCTGATTATTTTTTTACATCACCATTGTGCTAACTTTGAATGATTTAGTCTTCAAGAATGGTTTGTGAAGCGCATGTACAAAACTTTTGAATATAGCAGAATAAAACCTAGGCCTCTTTGCATCCGAGCTTGGAGTCATCACCACCTAGATTTTCGACGATTGAGCCATGATTTTACAACGAGACCAGCGTGGGAAACACGAAAAGATGAGTACCTAGTTTATTCATTATTACATGAAATGACCATTAACTGTGCTCTAATGACACCTGCCACATAATAACTTTGTTGTTGCCCGAAAATGCAGTATTTAGCAGCGTGAGCAACACCACAATCATTAAAATTTGACCTTTGTTGTGGTAGGGTTGTTAGAATATTAAATGCGCAACTGAAGTAAAACAATTATCTAGCCCTAATAAAAACTTCCGCTAACCTCGCGTCTTGACAACACTGTTGCAGATTTCTCGAAAGAACAACAACGTACTTCAAGCAGCTAACGGCTGAGACAGATTTCCATTTTTAAATAAAATTTCTAAACCATATTTAAACTGTTGCATACAACGTGGTGCAATGCGGCAGTGCATAGCGATAAACCTTTAAACAGCGGGATTCAAAAAGACAGAGAAAAACTTCACGTGATCTTCACATTTAACACTAGTATGAAGAATGCTATGCTTAACAATGTGAAAATGATTTTAAAAAGGTACAATGTTAACAGAGAATTTCTACAAAAACCAAACAGCTTAATCAGTTGATCTGTTAATTCATGACTCTGGGAAATAGGTTGGTCTTTCTCTCAGCTCTGAGCGTGTGAACAAACTTAACTAGCTGACAATAATCATCCCGACAAACTAGATGGGCTGTGCTGCATTCTTACCTCAAACTTCTTCTTTTAAAAAAATTATTCAAAATTTTTATTCTTTTCACCTTTCAAAATATACATTATATTCAATCTCTCTGTCATTTACAATAAATCTTTCTTCATGTAACAGATACAATCAAAAGTCAACGCAGCTCTGAAAACGTCCATCACCTACAACACTTCAAATGGTTCAAATGGCTCTGAGCACTATGGGACTTAACTTCTGAGGTCATCAGTCCCCTAGAACTTAGAACTACTTAAACCTAACTAACCTAAGGACATCACACACATCCATGTCCGAGGCAGGATTCGAACCTGCGACCGTAGCGGTCGCGCGGCTCCAGAACCGCACGGCCACTCCGGCCGGCACAACACTTCAACTAAGAATGTATCAGACTGCGCGGAGGCAAAGACTGTGTGCCACAACAAGACCAAAGATTATACAAAAGTAACATAACTTGCTCCGTCTTTGACGTGCACATGGATAACTTACAAAAATCAAAATGACATGCCCACCTTACAACCATTTAATATCAGAGTACCAAATGCACCCTACGCCATCAGTTATTGGCTGGATGTACTCTAATCGCTGTCTTCCCCTACAGTTTTCACTCTAGTATCATGGAGGTAATCCCTGAAGCCTCAACACGTATACGATGTCCCTACTTCTTGTTAGTGTTTCCCATATCTTCTTCTCGTCGCCGATACCGCGAAGAACCTCCTCATTCATTATCAGTCAATCTAATTCTCAACATTCTTCTACAGCAGACTACCACAAACGCTTTGATTCTCTTCTGCTCCGGTTTTCTCACTGTCCATGATTCGCAACCATACAATGCTGTGTTCAAAAAGTACATTCTCAGAAATTTCTTCCTGAAATTGAGGCCTACGTATCTCTTGACCAGGAATGCCCTCTTTGCTTCTACTAGTAAGCTCTTCATATCCTCCTCGTTTCGTCCGTCATGGGTTAGTTAGCTTCCAAGGTAATACAATTCCTTAACATGGTCCACTTTGAGATCACCAATTTTGATGTTGAGTTTCTCGTAGTTCTCATTTTTGTTACTTCTCATTACTCTGATCTTTTTCTGGTTTACTCTCACTGCGTTCAACAGATCCATAATTCTTGTCAGTAAAGTTATTCAGGGTTCAAATGGTTCAAATTGCTCTGAGCACAATGGGACTTAACAGCTGAGGTCATCAGTCCCCTAGAACTTAGAACTACTTAAACCTAAATAACTTAAGGACATCACACACATCCATGCCCTAGGCAAGATTGGAACCTGCGACCGTAGCGGTCGCGCAGTTTCAGACTGAAGCGCCTAGAACCGCTCGGCCACACCGGCCGGCTGTTCTTCAGGGTACGTGACCGCATTCTCAGTACGTATTTTAGTTTGAAGCAAAGCACCCTGACGAAGATCACTTGCAACAGTGGCCAAAACGTCCGAGTATTTTACATATTGACAATGCGCTCACGTACCCCGAAGAATTTTATTGATAGCGAAAACGGCTGTGGAAGCCTTCGCTTTCCTGTAATTCTTCTTCAACTTCACCGAAGACAGGAATCTCATCAGCGAATCTTATCATTGATACCATTTCACCCAGAATTTTAATCCCATCCTTGAATCTTTCCTTTATTTCCGTCATTGCTTCTTCGGTGTATAAATGGAACAATGGGGGCAACAAGCCGCTTCCCTGTCTTGCATCCTTTTTAATCCGAGAACTTCGTTCTTGGTCTTCCAGTCTTATTATTCCATCTTGATCATTGTATATTTATACAACATCCGTCTTTCCCTGTAGCAATCTCCTATTTTTCTCATACTTCCGGACATCTTGCGCTATTTCAAGTTGTCGAAAGGTTTTTCTAAATCGAAACTTGATTTTTCTCTAGTCTTGCTTCCACTATCAAACGCAAAGTTAGAACTGCATTTCCCGCCCGCATCTCGTGGTCGTGCGGTAGCGTTCTTGCTTCCCACGCCCGGGTTCCCGGGTTCGATTCCCGGCGGGGTCAGGGATTTTCTCTGCCTCGTGATGGCTGGGTGTTGTGTGCTGTCCTTAGGTTAGTTAGGTTTAAGTAGTTCTAAGTTCTAGGGGACTTATGACCACAGCAGTTGAGTCCCATAGTGCTCAGAGCCATTTGAACTGCATTTCCGGTGCCCTCACCTTTCCTAAATCCAAACTGATCGTCAGCGAACAGACCCTAAGTCATCTTTTCCATTCTTATATATATTATTCTTGTCAGAGGCTTTGATGCGTGAGATGTTAAGCTGCTTATGCGATAGTCTTCGCATCTATTTGCCCTTGCCACATTCGGAAATCGCGGATATATTTTTCCGAATGTCTGGTGGTATGTCGCCAATCCGATATATTCCACATACAGTCTTGAATAGTCCTTTGGTTGCCATTTTATAACTCTTATGAGATGTCAGTCAAAATTTGTGACTACATTAGGGACACAACATGTTGTCTTAGATGGAAAGTCATCGAAGGAAATATCAATAATCTGAAGCAGGTGCATGAAAGTGTGTTGGGACGAATGTTGTTCGTGTTTTATTTTAACGACGTGAGAGACAGTATTAGTAGCAACCTCAGAATTCTGGAAGATGATACAGTTATATACATTTTCTCATCAAACGTATCTGGATAGCTGTTATTTTACATTAACAGGGGCGCCTCCGTCTTTCGCCTTTATGATGGCATGAACTCTGCTAGGGGCGCTTTCAATGAGGTAATAAAAATGTCGTGTGACTAGGGCCTCCCGTCGGATAGACCGTTCGCCAGGTGCAAGTCTTTCGAGTTGACTCCACTTCGGCAACTTGCGCGTTGAAGGGGATGATATGTCTGAATGTCTGTGGAAGAATGCAGCCCGCTTTTCCTAAAAAGCCCAAACCAGAGAAGTTAGTTATATTGGACGCTGGGGTATCGAGAGAAGCCGAAGTTCTAACTGATCCTTCTAACTGATCCCAAAGGTGTTCCATTGGGTTTAGGCCATTCTGATTCAGAAACGTTATTGACCATAAACAGCAGTCTCAAAGATGGTGTTTTAAGACGATGTGCATCGCCATGCTGATAAAGTCATCGTCTCCAAACTGTTCCTTTACTGTACTCAGTATACAATGCTATCATATGTGTTCATATCCTTCCGCATTCAGCGTTTTCTCAAGTGCCATGGGGTGTCTACACCCTAAGATCCCCGTACCTAACACTATCTCCATCGATGTTTTTCTGTTGGCGTTACAGATGATGGCAGATAACCTTTCCTAGGCATTCACCAAATGCAAACTATTCAATCGGATAGTCACAGGGTCCAAGTCACTTGTTTCCAATCATCTGATGTCTAGTGGCGTTATTCTCTGCATCACCTGAGGCGTCGTACTGACTACAGAAATACAGGGTGACAGTTGTTGAACTACATGAAAAAACGTAAATTAGTTATAAATTATGGCGTGCACGTACTTTATTCAACATGTAAACGTCGCTACAGATATTCGGATTTAGGTTATGACATGTTCGATGTGCCGCAGACGGATAGCGAAACTCTGCATGACCCACTATAGTGCTGGGATATCGATGCTGTCGATGACCTCCTGAATGGCTGTTTTCAGCTCAGCAATGGCATTGGGGTTGTTGCTGTACACCTTGTCTTTAATATAGCCCTACAAAAAGGAGTCGCACGTGTTCATATCCGAAGCATACAGCGACCAACCGAGGCCCACGCCAGTGGCCTCTGGGTAATCCGGAACCAGAATGCGGTCCCCAGAGTGCTCCTCCAGGGCATCACTCACCTGCTTCGATATGGTCGAGCTCTGTCTTACATGAAATACATCTTGTCAAAATCAGGGTCACTTTTGATCAAGGCGAAGAAATCTTCCAAACCCCTCAAGTACCGTTCGGTAGTCACCCTGCCATCAAGAAATATCGCACCAATTATTCCGTGACAGGACACTGAGCACCACGCAGTCACCCGTTGAGAGTGAAGAGACTACTCGACCGCGAAATGCGGATTCTCAGTCCCCTAATTATTGACGAAACAGCAATGCACATACTAGTTCCCGTCATGCCCCGCGGCCAACTGCGCAGTTTGAACGTCCTAACGCATACCGTTCAGACGTTATGACGATTTTACTTCATATAGTTCAAGAATTGTCACCCTGCAAGTGATTTATTAGGAGCCGCTTGAGCATTGTATCCTATTCATTTCATTCGCATGTGACTCCTTTCGCTGATTTCGATTTTTTACAGCCACATTCCGCAATGCTCGACAGTTCATGTCCATCAGAACATGAGGTCTGACTCGTCAAGTCCACGTCCGAAGTAAACTAAGCTCTGCTGACCGAACTCAGTCAGCTGTTACTGCTTGTCTATTGACAGTACAGTAGTCTCCAGCCCCTTTCAGAACTGCAGCTCCGCCTATTTGACATCTAGTGGTGAAGTGCATTACATTTGAGTGTCTGGATATTTTTAATTAGATAGTGTATAATGATACACAGCTGCACAAATATCCAGTAAGACCATGATGAGATTTCAGCCTAGTCCAAAGATGGACAGTTTGCGTAAGATTTACAGAAATATAGATCTGTACATTTTGCAAAATGCAGAAAAGCAGTATCGTATGACTCCAGTTTCTTTGAGTCACATTTGGAATCAGTAGACTCATGCAAATACCTGGAAGTAACAATACGACGTGATTTGAGGTGGAATGTTCACACAGGCTCAATCGTAGGAAAAGCAGGCGATAGGATACTGAAAGAAACGCAGTGAGTCTACAAAAGAGATTGCTTACAAAATATTTTGGCGTCCTATCTCGAATCTTGCTCAAGAGTGTGTGGTCCATAGTAAAAAAAAATAACAACGGTACTGAACGTATTCAAAGAAGGGCAGCAGTAATTGTCACATGTTTGAGACACAGAAGAGCGACACAGAAATACTGAAAAACCTGACTTGGCAGAATTGTAAACATGGAAGAAAAGTTTGCACGAAAGCCTACTTATAACGTTTTAAGAATCACTATTAAGTGAAGAATCTACAGACATACTTCACTCCCATAAAGAGAGCGGGATCAGCGGTACCAACTGAGCGCCGTGTCATTTTCTGCCAAAGGCGTCATTGATGGGCCTGGAGTCGGCACACTGGTTGTCCGTTTTCGTGGCCTGGAGCCACTATTACTCGTCGGGCAGCTCCTCAGTTGGCCTCAAGAGGCTGAGTACATCCCGCTCCAGTGCTTCGACCAGGGAAAAGTTCCTGGCAGTAACAACAATCGAACGCCGGTCCTCTGCATGGCGGCCTCCACGCTGACCACTGAGCTGCAGTGACGGACTATTGCTCGGAATAGGCAACCCCAAAACTAGGTTTGACTAACGCCAATACTCACAGAAGGAGTTAAGTCAGGAGCGTCCAACCTTTTAGCTTACGTGGGCCACAACGGAAGGAAGACGAGTATCTTCGGGCTGCACATAATACATCCTTAATACAGACAATATACGCTGAAAAATAAAAGAAAGCCGGCAGAGGGATGAGCCAGTGCGAGAAGAGCGTAGTGTGATTGGATTTTAGAACTGAAATTATCGAGTTTATTATATCTTTAAATAAAACTAATTTTATGCATTTTTTTTCCGGTCGTGTAATAGTTGCTCAGGTCTTGGGCCGCACTGAAACTTTTGAAACGTCCCCTTTGAACAACTATACACGACTGTCCTTAAACTGATACACAATATTTTTTTTTAGCGCAACGCAATCTGACTTTCAAAAATCCCTACAAAAGAATGGCCCTGACTAACATTAAACTATACCTTTCACAAATCACTTACCTCACAAAAATCTTCGCTGCTCAAGCTACTGCAATACAGCAAGCGCCACTACTGCCAGCTAAATAAAAGATTCAAACTATGGAAGGCACTAACTACTGATAGGGATAGTTAGCAAATGAAAGATATTAGTAGAGAACAAACAATGTATTTACCTTGATGTCATCATATATAAATATAGCAGTTCATGACAAATTACAAATCTCCGCCATCTCTCTCCCCACATCCACCACTGCTGGCGGCTCACCTCCAACTGCGCAACGCTACGCGCTGTTCACAGCCAGCTGCCTAACACTACAATGGCGAGTATTACAACAATGCAAAGCAGCCACAGACTGCACACAGCACAGCCAGTGATTTTCATACAGAGGTGGCGTTACCAATAAAAAACCTAAACAGCCTACTTACATAGCCCCCATGCTCCCCACAAAAAATTTTACAAATTGGATTGGGCAGTGGCCAATAGAGATTTGAAAAAATTTTTGATAGTTACAATAACAAAGAAATCAAATGCACACACTTATTGATATTATGTTGGTCAAAAGCTCAAATTTTCTCACAGTCTATAAAGACAGTCCTGATCATTCATCACAGTGAAACTGCCGTTTCTTTTCTCAAAGTCTGAGCAGTAAAAGACAATGCACACGGAAGTAGTGGATTTCCATGCCGTCTTGAAGAAGTAGTGTTGTCCTTCCAACGGAAAGACAGTGCTGACTCTTGACATGCAGACAGATAATGGGCCACAACAGAGCAAACCCACAGCGGAGTCAGTCGAAGTTTTGAAGAATATTGCTGGGTAGGTCATCACAGAGCAGACCCACTGGAGTCCTGGTAGAGATTGTGGTATTCGTGGGCCACCAGAGGTGCAGACCCACTGCAGTCCTTGTAGAAATAATGGTATTGGTGGGCCATCAAAGATGCAGACCTACTGTAGTCTTTGTAGAAATAATGGTATTGATGGATCATCAAAGATGTAGACCCACTGTAGTCCTTGAAGAGACAGCCAGCAGCCATCTGTTGCGACTGTGCAGGTGCACAATCACCATCGAAGAGTCTTGCGGAGAATATAGCAAGTCCATAAACCACCACTTGTGCACTCACAAAGTTTTGATCTGTTGACAGAAAGTGTTCACATTAGCAAATGCATCGAAGTTTATTTTATAAAACTAATGCTGCAACACAGCTGGCAACTAGATATCAAATGAAATAAGCAATTACGCAAACCAAAGCATAAAAATATCATTCAATAGTCACGTGGCATTTCGTAAGTCAGTAGCTCTCAACTCTCGTAGAAAAACACTTGTCATAATCAGGTGTGCAGATGTACGAATATTTCCCATCAATTCATAAGCATTTCAGTAATTAGCACAAAGTACGAGTAATCATATGTTTTCAGGTAATGAGCGTGTAATATTTGCGATGCTTTCTACAAAGGAATGTCAATAGCAATGTTAATGAAAGTAATGAGGGTGTCGCATTTGCAATATTTTCTCTAAAGGAATGTCAATGGCAAGGATAAAGGCCTGCCTTTTTTTGCTTTTTTACCAGTGCCGCTGAAAGGCTAATGGCCTTTTTTTTTCGGGCGGCTGTCACCCAGGTGGGTGCCCGCTACGCATTACGTGCAGGTGGTCACTTAACTTTCTAACGGAAATATTTACGACAGCAGTTTCCGCTGGTTTTTTATTGGTAACGCCACCTCTGTATGAAAATCACTGGCTGTGCTGTGTGCAGTCTGTGGCTGCTTTGCATTGTTGTAATACTCGCCATTGTAGTGTTAGGCAGCTGGCTGTGAACAGCGCGTAGCGTTGCGCAGTTGGAGGTGAGCCGCCAGCTGTGGTGGATGTGGGGAGAGAGATGGCGGAGATTTGTAATTTGTCATGAACTGCTATATTTATATATGATGATATCAAGGTAAATACATTGTTTGTTCTCTACTAATATCTTTCATTTGCTAACTATTCCTATCAGTAGTTAGTGCCTTCCATAGATTGAATCTTTTATTTAGCTGGCAGTAGTGGCGCTCGCTGTATTGCAGTAGCTTGAGCAGCGAAGATTTTTGTGAGGTAAGTGATTTGTGAAAGGTATAGTTTAATGTTAGTCAGGGCCATTCTTTTGTAGGGATTTTTGAAAGTCAGATTGCGTTGCGCTAAAAAAACAAAATATTGTGCGTCAGTTTAAGGACAGTCTTGTAGAATTGTTCAAAGGGGACGTTTCATATGTCGACCCTTAGCCGAGGATACCTCACTGGAATCTTCTGATTTTTTCTTGTAGTTTGTGTAATTAGTGTAGATTTTGTTTAGTGCTAGCTCGTAATTGTAGAGAGAATCTCCTTTGTAGTTGCAGTCTTTCATTGTTGTACAGTAAAACAGTTGTGGCATGCATGTAGATTTGCAGCAAGTATTTCGCAGCTGCAATTAACTAGATATTATTTTCAGTGCTATGTTAATGTGTTCTCTTATTTTTGATCTTCAAATTGTGTTTTTCTGTGTTGTGTGAAATACTGTGACAATAATGGCGTGTGAAAAACTTAATACTAAGCTCCAAAGTAAACTGAGAAATGACAGCGAAAATGAAAGCAGTATGTTAGCGCCACCGAGTAATGAATTAACTGATGTTCAAAGTAGTAATTTGGTAATTGTGCATATGGAAATGGAGCGGGCTGCAAACAGTGGTGTAGACATTGAAACAGGTAGTGAACAGGGAAGCATTATCGATCGATCGGTCGGCAACAGCTCGCCTCAGGAATCCGAAATGACAGGACACAATTTCGCAAATACTGTAGATTCAGGTTTTGGGTCATCACCGTTTTCTCAAATAAGTCAAGACACATTTTCTGCTTGTCAAAATGTGAATTTTGCCGGTGCAAATGCACTGCCGAAAAGCGTAGAGAAACAGATTCCAGACACTAATGCACTATTATTGCAATTAATGCAACAAATGGAACAAAATCAGAGACAAATGGGACAAAATCTTAAAAAGTTAGACACAGTGGAACAAAATCTTAAAAAGTTAGACACAATGGAACAAAATCAGAGACAAAGACAGCAACTGTTAGACACACTGGAACAAAATCAGAGACAAACACAGCAACAGCTTCAAAAGTTAGACTCATTGGAACAAACTCTTGAACAAACGCGTGAAGATTTAACTACTGAGTTACATAACATTGAATCGAAATGTCAAAAAGTCTGTAATGACGTAAAAACTCAAATTTGTGAGCATTTTCAACCTATTTTTTCACGGCATGAAAATGCATTACAGAATCACGAAGCAGCCGTAAAAGAACTGCAAATTATTGTTCATGATAATCATGAGACCTTGCAAGCTAAATTTGACTCAGTTGCATCTACCGATTCGGTTACGCAACTTGCAAAAACTCAGGAAAACTTTAAGGACACAGTAAATACTCTGAAACTTGGTTCAGAAAAACACACTGAAGAAATAAGTACACTATCGGAGAAAGTAGACGAACTTTTGGATCAGTTCACTAATTTATCTACGAAGGTAGATGATAATCTGATTGACGCAAGACCGGTAGTCTTTAATGACACAGAAGAGTACGAACAAATTAGGAAATTCAAACAAAATCAGAATCAAATTAATACACAACACCAAAGAGAAATCCAGGAAGTACAAGATCAGCTGACACAGGTAATACAAGAATTACGTATTTCAGAGGACACTCCCGCTCCAACACGGGAAGAGGGACTTAGAAATACGGAAAAGCCGCAAAATAATAACACAGGGCATTTCGGAAGTTATGAAAGAAATTGGCAAGGTGCACCGAATTTTGAAATGGAACCGCCGAAACGCCGTAACAATGGCCGATATGTGACTCGCCGACATGATGACTTTGACTATAAGCTGTTCATTACTACACGTAAATTCAAAACATTTAAGAATTCTGGCAACGACATTCATCCACAAGCATGGCTCCATCAATTCTCTCATTGTTTTCCTCCCAACTGGTCGTTAGAACACAGATTAGAATTTATGTGTGGCTATTTAGAGAATGAACCAGCTGTAAGAATGCGATCGGTCATTCACGATTGTCACAGTGAAGGAGAATTTTACCATGCCTTCCTCTCAGCATATTGGTCTCAAGCCACACAAGACCGAGTAAAACATAGCATCATAATGATGAAACGTTTCGAACAATCTGAATTTTCCAGTCTTATGAAGTAATTTGAAGACATGTTGCAAAAGAATCAGTATCTTTCAAACCCATACAGCCCCTCAGAACTCATCCGCATTTGCTTAATCAAACTGCCTGAACATTTACGACATATTATTTTGGCAGGACGTTGCAAAGACGACATTGAAGCATTTCAGGGTCTGTTACAAGAATTGGAAATTGACACTGACAATCGGGGAACGCAGAAACAGGAGCACAACAATTACAGGTCACATCCGTCGCAATTCCGCGATGAAAGAAGTAATAACTTGACACGACAAGGCTATTCTCACAACACAAATCGTGACCAAAACAGACACCACCCGTATGACAACCGTTGGCAGAGTAGTAATAACTACAGAGAAAGATCGCGTTTCCGTAGTAATGACTATCACAGAGACAATCAGGGAAACAGACAATATGGGAACCAAAACAATTATTATCAAGGGAGGCAGAATAACTTCAGACACAACAGTTCGGCGCAGAGTTACGATTCAGGGAGAAATTCTCCACCACATGACCGACAAACAAGAAACTATGTAAACTACCGACAAAACGACAGACGTGAATTTCATCAGAACTGGCGGGATTCTAACAGAGCTGGGCCCTCTCGGCAAGGCGAATTTGTAGAAGTTAGGTCTCCTAATCCCAATAACAACGCGCGCCAACAAAGAGACAGACAATGACTCGCGCCGCAGGCACCCACGTCCGCCGGCTGGCTCAGAGAAAAATAAACCTGCATTCCAGCCCAAGATGCTGGATTTGGTGGTCATATGTGCATGATGTGTACTTGCTTGTGTGTGTGTGTGTGTGTGTGTGTGTGTGTGTGTGTGTGGTTAAAAATTTCAGTATTCTTTACCGACGTATACTGCATGATAATTGCGTTCAAGCTGAAATTCTGAGTACTTTGAAGAGTAAAAGATTGTACCACATTTCACATGTAAAACCGATTATTGAAAGATAATCTGCTTTTTAACTTTGTCTTTGCCATAAAACGTTTCACTTCACGTTACTAGTATGCTTTAGAAACTGTTAACATGCAACAATGTTTGAAGTTAAATATCCAGTCTAGAACCTAGGGAACATTTTTAAACAGAAATTACGAATGCATTGTTATAGTGAACAGACGTCACAGTGTTATTGTGTGTGTACATTCTTGCTTGTTAGTTGCACGATTACGTAACGACTATAAGGCTCACATACTTAGAACATATACCTGCACTGCTAATGAGATTTTAATGCAACATTTTGGGGTACTTGCAAATACATTATGGATTCAAGGTGCTTTCTGAGAGATACCAGGTGACACAGTGGTTAGTTTATTTGACAGCTACATGACTATATCACGACGCTACTAATGTGTGATACAATTTACCTTGTTGCTTTTGCAGTGTATCTGTTTTATATCTGCACAGTTTTTCTGAATTCTTCTGGAAAGTAAAACATGTTTTAATAGTAACTTTTGTGGTATAGCTACAATGAGACAGCCTTTTCCGTAGCACAACAATACGTTACAGCACAGTAATTTCTTCATCACAATAATAAGCATAATAACTATGATATCTATACGCAAAGCATTTCACTTTTGTTTATCATGAGGTAAGTACATTGACTTCTGCAGAACTTAGCTTTCGGAGGACGATAACTACGACACTTCCACAGAGATTATGTTACAAGACGCACAGTTTAGCGCTACAGTACACGTATTTGAGTGGTCAATTTTATACTTAAAACATTTATTTTTAAAGATTTTTGAATTACAAAGAAAGTTTTCTGTGATATATTTCATTCCATTGGTGTAATCTGTAACACCTGAGGGTATAATTACATTAATCCTCAGGGGGGTATACGCCTACTTTGTGTACCATGTGTTTGGCAACCACAAGGAACGCTAGCTAATATGGTATTTGCTTATACAACTTTACACATCGGTACCATATTTCTCTAACACACAAATTACACAGCTATCTGATCATTTAACTGAGAGATAAACTTTTTTTATTACATCAGTGACAGATGTTTACGTAATTACACAGTTGGATAACTTCACACTTATAAAACTGTATTTTGTCTGTACTTTGTGAAATGCTCATATTTTTTCGGAACCATTGTGATACTATGAGAGCTTTGAATGATGTATTTGGTATGGATTCATGATTTTTAAAGTACGTTTGAGGCAGCTGACACTTTTGACATGAGCAGAGAATTTTTTTAGGCTTAGAAATTATTGGAGGAAGTTACGACGATTTTGAGATTTGACTGAAGTGTTATGATGTTATTATTACGACGACGATGTGTATTATGTTGTTGAGGAATGTTTATTATGCTACGTATTTCTCATGATGAAATATTGAAGAAGTGTCGACGAATATGTATATGTATAATGAGGTAAGGAATAATGAGTAGTGTTTAGGGACTCTGATTTATGAAAAGGATGTTGGAAACCAAGAATCGTACTTTAAGAGTTATGAAATGTGTGTAAATGCGTGAATGTATCACAATGCCGGCGAAAATTTTTTGGACAACGTTATATTCATAGGATTTTCTTTGTACAGATTTGCAACGCTAATTCTTGACCTGTGAAATATTTTTATGTGAGACTGTCACTGTAGCGGAAACTGGTGTCGTAAATATTTCCGTAAGAAAGTTAAGTGACCACCTGCACGTAATGCGTCGTGGGCATGCAGCTGTGTCAAACACCTGGAGAACAAGCCATTAGGGTGTGCCTTTCTGGAAGCACAGGTAGGAAAAAAAAAAAGAAAAAAGGCAGGCCTTTATCCTCACCATTGACATTCCTTTAGAGAAAATATTGCAAATGCGACACCCTCATTACTTCCATTAACCTTGCTATTGACATTCCTTTGTAGAAAGCATCGCAAATATTACACGCTCATTACCTGAAAACATATGATTACTCGTACTTTGTGCTAATTACTGCAATGCTTATGAATTAATGGGAAATATTCGTACATCTGCACACCTGATTATGACAAGTGTTTTTCTACGAGAGTTGAGAGCTACTGACTTACGAAATGCCACATGACTATTGAATGATATTTTTATGCTTTGGTTTGCGTAATTGCTTATTTCATTTGATATCTAGTTTCCAGCTGTGTTGCAGCATTAGTTTTATAAAATAAACTTCGATGCATTTGCTAATGTGAACACTTTCTGTCAACAGATCTATTAAATAATAATTTTGTAATCCACATTCTTTAAAAAAGGAGCACTTGGAAAGGAAAGAACAATAAGAAGGGACTAGTAACAGTAACTGGACACATAATATTCTTTTCAAGTACATGGTAATATTTTTTTTATAATAAGTTGTTGTGGTGCACCACTTTAATTTACATAGACATTAAGATGTGAATATACACTTCCCTTATCTGCATTGTTGTTTTTACTGTAATATCTTTTCTGCTTGAGCTTTGTCATGTATAGATATAAGTTTTATATTTTTTATATTTTTATATTTGCTGCTGCTGTTTGCCAGGCATAGTGCTACTGAATTTTAAATTGTGTTACTCTGTTAAGCTAGTTTTACTACTGCCTTATTTTTCTTGTTACTGTACATTGGCTCATATTAGTTGTAATGTTGCATTGCTTGGTAATTTATATTTACTGTAGCTTGCTTTGCAGTTTTCCATTTTTTTGCATTGCTGTTTGTGTTAATTTGTTATGTGCTGCTGCATTGCCTCGTCCCTTAGTTTAGTATCTGAGCTCAGTAGATTTAAGTTAGCTTAAGAGGAGACTATATAAGAAACTAACTATTATAAATTTATAAGAAATGCATTGAGAAGCTATCAGAAAATGGTCTGGCAAAATAAAAAGGATACTGTACAGTGGAGAAAAACTATTATTGACAGAGGATGTGAACAGAATACAGAAAGCAGAGAGAAAAACTGTTTTTGACAGACGATGTGAACAAAATACAGAAGGCAGGCTTAGATAGGACTTTTGGGAATAATGATGAATGAAGGGAGATCTCCAAGAAGCAAAGAAAGTTTTGTTTGCAGAATACTGCAATGAAACAAACCCTGTCCTTTCCTTTTGTGTTATCCCACTATGTGTTTGGGTACCCTTGTGTATATATGTTCTTCCTGTCTTTATATGTTTACCTCATCAGACTTATGTTGTAGAATTTTTCTCATACTCAGCTACATGAACTATGATGAGGAATACTGTTATCCTCAAATATAATTTGCATTAATAATATGTTATTTACTTTGTAAAGATGTTAGACATTATTAATTCCGTTCTGTTTAATGCTCATGTGTGAAGTTGATGTTTCAAAAGTTATTGTGATCTTTTATGTATGTACACATGTCATAATTCCACTGATGTATATGTTAGTTCGATTCTTTTGTAAAGCCTGTACTACAAATGTTATCTGTATAGTTATGTTTTTAATGATGTATTTTGTACCTTTGTTATTGTATTCTTATGTTATAAAATTGTAATTGTCACCAGTTCATGATATTATTAACATGGAAGTTACATATCACTGCACACGTTTCTGTTGGTCATAGTATATGGACAATATGTGAGAAGTAGGGACTGATAGTGTTTGCACGTGTGTTAATGATTCAGCAAGGGACTGGATAACAGCATTGCTGGTTCTAAGGACAATTTCAAAAACTTTGTGAGTGCACAAGTGGTGGTTTATGGACTTGCTATATTCTCCGCAAGACTCTTCGATGGTGATTGTGCACCTGCACAGTCGCAACAGATGGCTGCTGGCTGTCTCTTCAAGGACTACAGTGGGTCTACATCTTTGATGATCCATCAATACCATTATTTCTACAAAGACTACAGTAGGTCTGCATCTTTGATGGCCCACCAATACCATTATTTCTACAAGGACTGCAGTGGGTCTGCACCTCTGGTGGCCCACGAATACCACAATCTCTACCAGGACTCCAGTGGGTCTGCTCTGTGATGACCTACCCACCAATATTCTTCAAAACTTCGACTGACTCCGCTGTGGGTTTGCTCTGTTGTGGCCCATTACCTGTCTGCATGTCAAGAGTCAGCACTGTCTTTCCGTTGGAAGGACAACACTACTTCTTCAAGACGGCATGGAAATCCACTACTTCCGTGTGCATTGTCTTTTACTGCTCAGACTTTGAGAAAAGAAACGGCAGTTTCACTGTGATGAATGATCAGGACTGTCTTTATAGACTGTGAGAAAATTTGAGCTTTTGACCAACATAATATCAATAAGTGTGTGCATTTGATTTCTTTGTTATTGTAACTATCAAAAATTTTTTCAAATCTCTATTGGCCACTGCCCAATCCAATTTGTAAAATTTTTTGTGGGGAGCATGGGGGCTATGTAAGTAGGCTGTTTAGGTTTTTTATTGGTAACGCCACCTCTGTATGAAAATCACTGGCTGTGCTGTGTGCAGTCTGTGGCTGCTTTGCATTGTTGTAATACTCGCCATTGTAGTGTTAGGCAGCTGGCTGTGAACAGCGCGTAGCGTTGCGCGGTTGGAGGTGAGCCGCCAGCAGTGGTGGATGTGGGGAGAGAGATGGCGGAGTTTTGAAATTTGTCATGAACTGCTGTATTTATATATGATGATATCAAGGTAAATACATTGTTTGTTCTCTATTAATATCTTTCATATGCTAACTATCCCTATCAGTAGTTAGTGCCTTCCATAGTTTGAATCTTTTATTTAGCTGGCAGTAGTGGCGCTTGCTGTATTGCAGTAGCTTGAGCAGCGAAGATTTTTGTGAGGTAAGTGATTTGTGAAAGGTATAGTTTAATGTTAGTCAGGGCCATTCTTTTGTAGGGAATTTTGAAAGTCAGATTGCGTTGCGCTAACAAAATATTGTGTGTCAGTTTAAGCACAGTCATGTAGAATTTTTCAAAGGGGACGTTTCACTTTCTTTGGGCCGAATGCCACCCGCGGGCAATGGGTTGGACACCTCTGATGAAAGCATTCACTCTTCTCGCTCGCCAAACGCGATGGGAACGAGAAGAAACCTTATCGTGTGGTACAATGCTGAGTGTCCCCCGCCATACACTTCACAATAGTTTGCAGAGCGTGCGTACAGATGTAGATGAATAACCACGCATATATGGATCATGTAAAACTCACTGAATAATACTGTTCCACGCATGATCGCGGTTGTAAAGATGTTATTGTCTTGTACTTCATGCGTCATGTTAAGAAAAATATTCGTTTAAATTAGTGACTGAACTGAGGAGGGTTGAGACAATGCAGGATGTAATCTTGGAAGGAGAATCATCGACACTACTCGAAGTTCAGGTATGCTCCAGAGAAATGTATTGGGATCATTGTAGTTCATGTGGTATATTACACAATCTAGCAGACACCCTCGGAAGGAGACCCACCTTGTAAGATAGTTTTATATTTTTCCGACCAATATTTCCAAGTTTCCATTCAGCTGCTCGAATACCCTGAATTCCACATTCGAGTATCCAGCTACCCTCATATCCTCTAGCAAGTAATAATTTTCCCATATCTCACAAAATGGCTTCGTCTGCATAAGCCCCATCCCTTGCTGCCAGCTGAGAGATCAGCCTCAGCAACAAGTAACAATACGTCACCTTTTCCCTCCAGTTCTAAAAACTCCTTATTGTATATCGTCCTTCTCTTATACTCTAGAAATATATATACCAATGATCAGCCACTCAACACTAGAAATCGGTACGTCATCTACGCAGGTGACACAGCTGTTGCTGCTCAGGGAGCGACATTTGAAGAAGTAGACTCCAATATAACATCCCTTTCGAAGTGCTTGCTATCCACTATGATGACAACCAGTTGAAATCCAGCCCGGACAAAACTCAAGTGTGTGACTTCCAACTAAGCAATAACGAGGCAAGAAGAAAGTTTAATATCACCTGGAAAGGACGCAATCTAAATTTCTGTGCTCAGCTCGATAATTAGGGTTAAAGTTGGTTCACGCCTTAACCTACAAAAAACAATTTACAGAGACAAGGTAAAAGATATGCACCAGCAAAAACTTTATCCGCCAGTTAACAAATACCACATGAGGACGCAGCTTAGCATCCTCCACAGGTGCGCGGAGTGGCCGCGCGGTTTGAGGCGCGATGTCACGGACTGCGCGGCCCCTCCCGCCGGAGGTTCGAGTCCTCCCTCAGGCATGGGTGTGTTTGCTGTTCTTAGCATAAGTTAGTTTAAGTAGAGTGTAAGTCTAGAGACCGATGACATCAGCAGTTTGGTCCCTTACGAAATTATACATACATCCTCCACACATCCGCACTTACTCTGTGTTTCTCTGCTGCGGAGTACACGCATCAGTATGGAGAAACTCTGCGCATGCTAAGTTGCTGTACTTCAAAAAATGAGATAGACTGCATAGTCACAGGGTGTCTAAGACCAACCCCAATCAACAACGTTTTTCCTCTAGGTGTAAGAAGACTGGTAGCAGCAGAGAATGAAAAGAAAGCGCAAGAAACAGATCCACGGCATCAATTGTTCGAAACTCACATCTATCCTTCACGACCAAAATCCAGAAGAAGCTTCCCACTTAGAACTGCACAAAGTCCAGAGTTTAGCAGAAGCCCACCGAACTGAGCTGTGCAGAACAAAATCTCCTGGAGGATTATGGAGAGCAAAAGAGGGGCTATGATCAGGATGCCATCTCCAATATGGGACCTGGAAAACTTTCAACAGTTTGAGAAAAGGGGTGCATTTCTAATTTGAAGAAGTGGGGCATCAATGTTGTAAATGTGGGACCAGACAGAACAATGAGCACTTGTTCGTCTGCAGTAACCTGAGCGAACCCTGTGAAATGGAAGACTTGGTTGCAGCAAATAACCGTGAAATTCTGCTTACTGAACATAGGACTCATGAAGTGTGAAATTCTCTGTAATGAATACTAGATTGTATTTTTTACAATATATATAGTAGTTTAATGTTCTTTGAACTCAGATCAATAAATAAATAGAAACTAACAGAGACGGCACGTCTCTATGTAACACGTCTATCTAGCTACCTGTTTTATGCATTACAAATGGTTCAAATGGCTCTGAGCACTATGGGACTTAACATCCGAGGTCATCAGCCCCCTAGAACTTAGAACTACTTAAACCTAACTAACCTAAGCACATCATACACATCCATGCCCGAGGCAGGACTCGAACCTGCGACCGTAGCGGTCGCGCGGTTCCGGACTGAAGCGCCTAGAACCGCTCGGCTACACCGTCCGGCTACGCATTACAAAAAAAAATGGTTCAAATGGCTCTGAGCTCTATGCGACTTAACTACTGAGGTCATCAGTCCCCTAGAACTTAGAACTACTTAAACCTAACTAACTTAAGGACATCACACACATCCATGCCCGAGGCAGGATTCGAACCTGCGACCGTAGCGGTCACGCGGTTCCAAACTGAAGCGCTTAGAACCGTACGGCCACAACGGCCGGCTACGCATTACAGATTCGACATGTAAAGACTGTGACAGATTACGTCCGTGGGATTTGAAGAATTCTAGACTGATTGCAACTGACTGACTTGGAATTTGTCACATTTTCATGGTCGATCAATACATATGAACAACCTCGTGGTGATTACTATCTCTGGCTCCTCTCTAGACGCCAAGTCGTGCCGTGATGTTTCTGTCTCATCAGTCGTTCGTATGGTAGATGGGGACCAGAGTACTGAAAGTGAACCAGATACAATAAAATGAATCGGTAAGTGTCGGTTAGACCGTCAGCGAGAACGCACCGCGGACTATGCGGCTGGTCCTTAGGATAATTTAGGTTAAGTGGTGTGTAAGCTTAGGGACTGATGACCTTAGCAGTTAAGTCCCATAAGATTTCACACACATTTGACCATTTGAACGCACCGCTAGTTCCTGCTACTAATAAGGCGAGTACACCGTTCGCTTGTTACATTTTTTACGAGCTTCAAACAGGAGCGACTTATTTTCAGTTATCTGTGTAGTTACTAGTTTATTCTTGTAATTTCTTGCATGTTCAAGTGCTTACTGGGCACAACCTTTTATTTCAATGACAGTGCAGTGTAGAGTACCGCCGTTGCTACTGACCCTCGTATCGTGAAGGCTTTTGTTTGCTTAGTACTCAGTGTCAGTTAGAACGTCAGTGAGAGAGCACCTCGCGTTCCTGCTGCTAATAAGGTGAGTACACCGTTCGTTTGTTGTATATTTTTACGAGCTTCAAACAGGAGCGACTGCAGTAATGGATAGGAACTGCGGTTGATGTGTACAGAAGCGAGCTGAGTTGGCGACCCTTCGCTCACAGCTACAGGCTGCGTTGGCATCCGTCACTCAGCTTGAGGCTGCTGCCAAAGGGCGTCACTGTGGGGGATCGAACGCGGGGATGCGAGGGACGTCGAGCACGTCCCACGTGTCCTCCGATCGGTCCACTGCTGTGACCTCCCCGGGTACTACCTGCACTGAGGTTGACCACTGACCCGTGGTCGAGTGGGAGATCATTCCAAAGTCTGGCAGGCAGAGAAAACTTTCCGAGGGGCCGTTCGTAGGGCCTCACCGGTTCGTTTGACGAACAGGTTTCGGGCGTCATCTGAGGCTGACGATGTCTCAGAGCCGGATGCAGTCGTCCACCCTGTTGCAGAGGAAGCTTCTCGGCCCGCAAGGTGTGGGCGTTCACAGAGGGTGGGTTTGCTGGTAGTTTGGAGCTCCAGCGTTATGTGCGTAATGGGGCCTCTTAGAAACATGGCTGCGAAGGAGGGGAAGGAAGCCAGTGTGCACTCTGTGTGCATTCCAGGGGGAGTCATTCCGGATGTGGAAAGGGTACTTCCGGATGCCATGAAGAGTACAGGGTGCCGCCAACTGCAGGTGGTGGCTTATGTCGGTACCAATGACGTGTGTCGCTTTGGATCGGAGCAGATTATGTCTGGTTTCGGGCGACTAGCGGAAATGGTAAAGCCTGCCAGTCTTGCTTCTGAGGTTAAGGTGGAGCTCACCATCTGCAGTATCGTCGATAGAACCGACTGTAATCATTTGGTGCAGGGCCGAGTGGAGGGTCTGAATCAGAGGCTCAGGCGGTTCTGTGACCGTGTAGGCTGCAGATTCCTTGACTTGCGCCATCGGGTAGTGGGTTTCCGGGTTCCGCTTAATAGGTCAGGAGTCCACTACACACACGAGGCAGCTACACGGGTAGCGGGGGCTGTGTGGAAGGGACTGGGAGGTTTTTTGGGTTAGAGGGTCTCAGGGAACCACAGAAGGAACGTCCGTCTAAAAGTGGGAAGGTAAAACACAGTAAGATAGTTGTAGAAACGATTGGTATTATAGTTGTAAATTGTCGTAGCTGTGTTGGGAAAGAACCAGAACTCCAAGCCCTAATAGAAAGCACTGAAGCTCAAATAGTTGTAGGTACAGAGAGCTGGCTAAATCTGAAATTTTTTCAAACGATCTAAGAGTGTTCAGAAGAGATAGATTAAATACAGTTGGCGGTGGAGTATTTATTGCTGTGAGAGGTAGTTTGCCTTGTAGCGAAATTGAAGTAGATAGTTCGTGTGAAATAGTATGGGTAGAGGTTATAACTGACAATCGGACTAAACTATTAATTGGATGGTTTTACCGACCCTCCAAATCAGTAGATATAGTTCCTGAACAGTTCAAAGAAAACTTGAGTCTCATTTTAAATAAGTACCCCGCTCATAAAATTCTAGTCGGTGGTGACTTCAATCTACCCTCGATATGCTGCAAAAATTACACGTTTGAAGCTGGCGGCAGGCATAAAACGTAATACGAAATTGTACTGAATGCTTTCTCAGAAAATTATTTTGAGCAATTAGTTCATTAGCCCACTCGAAGAGTAAATGGATGCGAAAGGATGAGGTAAGCGGTTTTTGCGGTGTGCTCTTTGAAGCCACCAGGTGTTAAACTATAATATAGGAATTTCGAGTACAAGTGTTTTAGAGGTGTAAATGTGGAGGCAGAAGACTTCTCACAAGCAAGGTAAAGATGGTAAATATTTATGACGTTCGTGTTTCCAGCGCGTTAGTGTAGACGAGTTGGCTGATGATCGGCAGTTGTTGAATAACCCCAGATTTTATGTAAAGGCTACTTAGATATTTCCCTTTTGTAACCTTTCTAAGACTTGTTAACACAGGTATATGTAATTTGATGATTTGTTTTTATGATTTTTAGTGAGGTTAGGTAATACTTGCTATATAAATGTCATTGTTTGCTAATCAATTAGTAAAAAAGGATGTAACTTTTCTGAGTAATGTAAAGTCAATTGTCAGATATTTTGGAAAGCCAAACTTAACTTCGAATACAATCTCGCCCAAACCAGTACCGCCTCCCTGTCCAGGTCATATGTTTTTCAAAGACATTGGATATTTCTTCAATATTTTCATTTATCAGCCAAAAGAATTTTATATATATATCAAAGCAATACGGCCAGCACTCCACACCGCTGAGTCTGTCGCTAGCATATTTTATTGTTTTCGTGAGAGAGCAGAATATATCGCGTTCCACCATTGCTGCTTTAGGGGAAAGACAATTTAATTTATTTGTTATCTGCACAGGGACCAATGTTATCAGTTTTCAACAGGGTCAGACTATTCAGTGAACAAGGGGATGAATGTATTTTGCAGTGACTGTATTTCTTTACTGGTACTGGGAGTTGCATTTCCAAACCAATGCGTTTAAATGTTTCGCTAGCAGTAACACAGAGTAAATACACCACTTGCTGTTACAACACACTACACGATAACTCCAGTTATATCCATTGCACAATCATGCATTCATTTAGTGTACCGCAAAGCAGATCAAGTAAGACAATTTCATTTATTTATTATGTGCATAAGCACTCACTTAAGTATCTCAAATTATATTTAAAGAATGTTACACTTGCTGACAGCTCTGCCAGTCGTTCGCTTTTTGAAATCTTAGATACTAAAATAGTCAGGTATATATATTCTGTATTTCTCAACCACTCTATAGCGATAATAATACTTAGATTTTTTGGCGTATCGCAATTTACTAATTCGTACAAAATTTCTTCCTCAGTTCATTGGCATTTTTATTCTCCGCCTTCTTTTTCTTTATTCGATAACTGAATAATTTTTGTCTTTGTCTGTGTAATCTGTATTTGATTTACGGTTCCGCACAAAAGTGTCAAGGTTCCGGCGCGTAATTGACAGTTAAAGATACAGAAATAGACGATTTTCCGATTATTGACAACGATCTTGAGGATGATAATAACCACTCTGCAGTGAAACAGTTGCAAAGCACCACAGAAAACGTGAGTTCCGTTTCCCAAAATAATGTACAGTTTACTGACAGTATGATTTCACCTAATTTACCATCTGCTCAGACTTTTGATACCGGCACAGCGAACGTCGCTGAGTAGACATTTCTAACACGCAGGTGTCAGAACAGGTTCTTTTACCGAATCAGGTCAATAAACTCCCTAATACTTGTACAGTCAGTCAGAATGCCAATAGTATGTCAGAGAACACAGTAGTGCAAAGTACCCAGTCTGTTTCTAAAAATCCTCAGCTTCCATTAGTGGTAATTATGCAGATAATACAACAAACGAGACGTTCATGGTCGTGGATGATACCTCCACAGCACCAGGCAGAACACAGGCTACACCCGACACATCATTTCTAACGAATTTGGAAGCAATGCTTCAAACTCTCATGCAAATGATGGTTAAACAGATTAACAAAACTGATGCCTGCATTGCTCGGTTCAATGGACGGTTTAATAAAAATGATGAACAGTTTTCCAGCATACGAGAAAATCAAGGTGACACCACCACTCAGTTCAATGAACAATTTTCCAGCATACGTGACGAGCCTAAATCATGCACAGAAACGACCGATAGTCGTTTCAAATAGGTAGATACAGATATTAAGGCCATTGAAAATAACAGAGCCCGTTACATATGTTGCCTAGACGCAAATCTCACTTAAAGAAAAACATCGACAATACAGAGCAAAATTTTACTGAGGAATTAACCAAAACGGTTCCAATGGCTCTAAGCACAATGGGACTTAACATCTGAGGTCATCAGTGCCCTAGACTTAGAACTACCTAACTAACCTAAAGACATCACACACATCCATGCCCGAAGCAGGATTCGAACCTGCGACCGTAGCAGCAGCGCGGTTCCGGACTGAAGCGTCTAGAACCGTTCGGTCAAAGCGGCCGGCGAGGAATTAACCATGATCTCTATTAAGCAGCTTGAAATTGTCAGTATTTCCTCTAACGCTACCATCAGCAACAGTAGATTGATAATCTCAGAAAACACTGATGAACCATTTGTGCCTACTAAAACTGTTAACGTCAGAGGCCACGGAGAGACAAGTGTGATAGCTGCAACAGGTAAGTGCTACGCCGTCCTTGAAACCAGCAACGGCGCTATCAACAATGCCGCAGGGCCGTATAACGGCACGCCACAGCTTACTTCGAAGCAATGTAGCGCCACGTCGACCAAAATAAATCTCTGCTGCCCATACATCAAGTCCACTGGCGTCAAAGTTACTTCCTTATACTCGCAATGCCAATCTGATTTAACAGCAGTGAACAGATCCCATGAAATTAATCGCTAAGTCATCAACAGCAAATCAGTCCACAATAAAATAACCAGGGTCCAATATCACCAGCACCAAACTTTCAAGCATATTTATTAGGAAAGATCGATTCCCAAAACTAATCACATTTACATTCATCTCGAGAATATTATGCCAAGCCAAACACAGAGTTGGATCAGATATATTGCGCTATGTAAATACAATACAGTAGCAGATTCTGCCTAAGCCGTGCGCGGTCCGGTTCATGCTATTTATTGTTTGTCATCTTCTATTACGGTACTTCCGCCTCGTTTTCTTATTTCATTTACTAGCGTCATTAGCTTCCTGCCTTAACTGTCCGTGAATGGCAGCAGCAGCGTCTATCGATAGTGCACTGTCGTACCATAGTACGTACCGATAGTATTTCCGTGCCGTCGAGTGTCTGGAAGTGACCTGGAAAGGGCCAGGAGGGCGGTCGGGTACGGAGCTCCAGTGAGGTCCGCACAGTTGGTTAGTCGTTCGGTCTGTCACCTCATCGACGACGTGTCTTTCAGCCGGTTCCTTCCTGCGCAGAGATCTCGGTAGTGTTCCCTCTGCATGGTTGGGTCCGAGCCAATGTCTCCAGATCGTCGTCCGGCCGAAGGAAGTCAGTTCAGTTGGAGACGGACCAGGAGTGCAGTCGGGTACGGAGCAGTGAGTCGGCAGAGTCAGTCGGAAGGCAGACAGTGCGAGTAAGCACCGGGACCGTGGTCGACGCAGACGGAAGGCTGTTGGTCGGTCGATCGGCTGGTCGTCGCATGGCGACATGTGGTCTGCTGAGCACTGAAGCCAGGATCAGTCGGCGAAGAGTTGGCAGCCAGCAGTAGTCGGGTCCGTATGGTGTTGGTATACGCCGGGACCTCTGTCGGCGAAGGTGGGTTGCCGTTGGTCGTTGGCTCGGCAGTCGTCTCAGTTGACGACGTCTTGGATCCTCAGGACGAACACCATTTTCCGAGTTGGGATGTGGTTGGACCTTGTTGGTTTGTTGGAACTGAGCAGCGACGCAGTCTCCACAGCGCGAAGCCAGGCCGGGGCTTTTGGCGGCGGGCACGCGCTGTTCCATCTGGAGGCGCTAGCTGTGCGAGCGACTTTTCGCTTTCTTCCGAAGCAGGATCCTCAAGTTGAGTAATTAGTTACCTGTTCTTAAAACTTGACTGTTACGATTTGTTCGTCATTTGTGGATTGTTGTTTCCTCAGCCGTTGACGCGTGTGATAACAGATGGTTCAGATGGCTCTAAGCACTGAAACCTTCCCGTCTCCTCTATATCTCTTTTGTTACGCAACCTTCCCTTCTACAATAACCTATGAAACCTTCTCTTAGGGTTCCTATCTCTTGCTTAATAATGTTGTTGTTGTTGTTGTTGTTGTGGTCTTCAGTCCTGAGACTGGTTTGATGCAGCTCTCCATGCTACTCTATTCTGTGCAAGCCTCTTCATCTCCCAGTACCTACTGCAACCTACATCCTTCTGAATCTGCTTAGTGTATTCATCTCTTGGTCTCACTCTACGATTTTTACCCTCCACGCTGCCCTCCAATACTAAATTGGTGATCCCTTGATGCCTCAGAACATGTCCTACCAACCAATCCCTTCTTCTGGTCAAGTTGTGCCACAAACTTCTCTTCTCCCCAATCCTATTCAATACTTCCTCATTAGTTATGTGATCTACCCATCTAATCTTCAGCATTCTTCTGTAGCACCACATTTCGAAAGCTTCTATTCTCTTCTTGTCCAAACTATTTATCGTCCATGTTTCACTTCCATACATGGCTACACTCCATACAAATACTTTCAGAAATGACTTCCTGACACTTAAATCTATACTCGATGTTAACAAATTTCTCTTCTTCAGAAACGCTTTCCTTGCCATTGCCAGTCTACATTTTATATCCTCTCTACTTCGACCATCATCAGTTATTTTTCTCCCCAAATAGCAAAACTCGTTTACTGCTTTAAGTGTCTCATTTCCTAATCTAATTCCCTCAGCATCACCCGACTTAATTCGACTACATTCCATTATCCTCGTTTTGCTTTTGTTGATGTTCATCTTATATCCTCCTTTCAAGACACTGTCCATTCCATTCAACTGCTCTTCCAAGTCCTTTGCTGCCTCTGACAGAATTACAATGTCATCGGCGAGCCTCAAAGTTTTTATTTCTTCTCCATGGATTTTAATACCTACTCCGAATTTTTCTTTTGTTTCCTTTACTGCTTGCTCTATATACAGATTTAATAACATCGGTGAGAGGCTACAACCCTGTCTCACTCCCTTCCCAACCACTGCTTCCCTTTCATGTCCCTCGACTCTTATAGCTGCCATCTGGTTTCTGTACAAATTGTAAATAGCCTTTCGCTCCCTGTATTTTACTCCTGCCACCTTTAGAATTTGAAAGAGATTATTCCAGTCAACATTGTCAAAAGCTTTCTCTAAGTCTACAAATGCTAGAAACGTGGGTTTGCCTTTCCTTAATCTTTCTTCTAAGATAAGTCGTAAGGTCAGTATTGCCTCACGTGTTCCAGTGTTTCTACGGAATCCAAACTGATCTTCCCCGAGGTCGGCTTCTACCAGTTTTTCCATTCGTCTGTAAAGAATTCGTGTTAGTATTTTGCAGCTGTGGCTTATTAAACTGATTGTTCGGTAATTTTCACATCTGTCAACACCTGCTTTCTTTGGGATTGGAATTATTATATTCTTCTTGAAGTCTGAGGGTATTTCGCCTGTTTGATACATCTTGCTCACCAGGTGGTAGAGTTTTGTCATGACTGGCTCTCCCAAGGCCGTCAGTAGTTCCAATGGAATGTTGTCTACTCCCGGGGCCTTGTTTCGACTCAGGTCTTTCAGTGCTCTGTCAAACTCTTCACGCAGTATCATATCTCCCATTTTATCTTCATCTACATCCTCTTCCATTTCCATAATATTGTCCTCAAGTACATCGCCCTTGTATACACGCTCTATATATTCCTTCCACCTTTCTGCTTTCCCTTCTTTGCTTAGAACTGGGTTTCCATCTGAGCTCTTGATATTCATACAGGTGGTTCTCTTATCTCCAAAGGTCTCTTTAATCTTCCTGTAGGCAGTATCTATCTTACCCCTAGTGAGATAAGCCTCTACATCCTTACATTTGTCCTCTAGCCATCCCTGCTTAGCCATTTTGCACTTCCTTTCGATATCATTTTTGAGACGTTTGTATTCCTTTTTGCCTGCTTCATTTACTGCATTTTTATATTTTCTCCTTTCATCAATTAAATTCAATATTTCTTCTGTTACCCAAGGATTTCTACTGGCCCTCGTCCTTTTACCTACTTGATCCTCTGCTGCCTTCACTACTTCATCTCTCAAAGCTACCCATTCTTCTTCTACTGTACTTCTTTCCCCCATTCCTGTCAATTGTTCCCTTATGCTCTCCCTGAAACTCTGTACAACCTCTGGTTCTTTTAGTTTATCCAGGTCCCATCTCCTTAAATTCCCACCTTTTTGCAGTTTCTTCAGTTTTAATCTACAGGTCATAACCAATAGATTGTGGTCAGAGTCCACATCTGCCCCTGGAAATGTCTTAAAATTTAAAAACTGGTTCCTAAATCTCTGTCTTACCATTATATAATCAATCTGATACCTTTTAGTATCTCCAGGGTTCTTCCATGTATACAACCTTCTTTCATGATTCTTAAACCAAGTGTTAGCTATGATTATGTTGTGCTCTGTGCAAAATTCTACCAGGCGGCTTCCTCTTTCATTTCTTAGCCCCAATCCATATTCACCTACTACGTTTCCTTCTCTCCCTTTTCCTACACTCGAATTCCAGTCACCCATGACTATTAAATTTTCGTCTCCCTTCACTATCTGAATAATTTCTTTTATTTCATCATACATTTCTTCAATTTCTTCATCATCTGCATAGATAGTTGGCATATAAACTTGTACTATTGTAGTAGGTGTGGGCTTCGTGTCTATCTTGGTCACAATAATGCGTTCACTATGCTGTTTGTAGTAGCTTACCCGCACTCCTATTTTCCTATTCATTATTAAACCTACTCCTGCATTACCCCTATTTGATTTTGTGTTTATAACCCTGTAGTCACCTGACCAGAAGTCTTGTTCCTCCTGCCACCGAACTTCACTAATTCCCACTATATCTAACTTTAACCTCTCCATTTCCCTTTTTAAATTTTCTAACCTACCTGCCCGATTAAGGGATCTGACATTCCACGCTCCGATCCGTAGAACGCCAGTTTTCTTTCTGCTGATAACGACATCCTCTTGAGTAGTCCCCGCCCGGAGATCCGAATGGGGGACTATTTTACCTCCGGAATATTTTACCCAAGAGGACGCCATCATCATTTAATCATACAGTAAAGCTGCATGCCCTCGGGAAAAATTACGACTGTAGTTTCCCCTTGCTTTCAGCCGTTCGCAGTACCAGCACAGCAAGGTCGTTTTGGTTATTGTTACAAGGTCAGATCAGTCAATCATCCAGACTGTTGCCCTTGCAACTACTGAAAAGGCTGCTGCCCCTCTTCAGGAACCACACGTTTGTCTGGCCTCTCAACAGATACCCCTCCGTTGTGGTTGCACCTACGGTACGGCTATCTGTATCGCTGAGGCACGCAAGCCTCCCCACCAACGGAAAGGTCCATGGTTCATGGGGGGGGGGGGGGGGGTTGCTTAATAATAACAAATGAAATCTTCCCTTTGAAATTAATTCTCTTTCTCAATTATAATATGTGCAATCTTCACATACAAATTTAAACGCTGCTTATTAAAAGTGATTTTCTGATTATTTCGACGAAACATAGAATGTGTCGTCGTCGTGGCCCTCAGTCGTTACCTGCAACCCAAAACTGTTCCTTACCTTTTTTACTGTTACTGGATAGCCATCCGACTGCTACATCGAACTGCGACATCAATAAACTTACTCTGTTTTACTATACTCTATTAGCTGCTGGTGGGCTGTCATAATAAGTGGCTGTATTTATTACTAAAGCTGACGTTATTCTTTAATAGCAAAGCTGACGTTATTTAATATTCTTTAATTAATTTGACTGAAGTTACGTAATTCATAGCGAAACTTTTTCTTGACAACAATAAAATTTTTCAAAGTTTTACGTTGATGGTTTGCCCTTAAGTCATAAGATTGTTATTCTTTAATATGAGGCCTTCAGCCGAGTTTTTCATGAAATATTTTAAGATAAGGCCTTCAGCCTTTTCAAATGCAGTAATGCAATATTGCTGGCAAAAATAAAGTATATTCTGAAAACGATTCTTCAAATGTTTAATGTTGGTGATGAAATGATTTTAAAAACGTTCAAATGGGACTTACTTTTTACAATAATAGTACAACTAACATTGCACAGACATACCTTTAGTAGTCTTGAGTTCCTCAAAAAAAAATAATAATAATAATAATTCAATAATATTAGTTCCTATTATGATAATAGTTAGCTGGTGTCTCTGTACATCCGTTTATAATCTCCTGTAAATCATAGCTGGTGGCTGGCAGGCACACCGCTCCTCGCAACCTATCGCTTCAGACCTGCTACCGACTCGCTTCACATCTCGCTTACTACTGACTTCCTGCGAACGCTAAAGTGCGGTCTCTCCCGCGAACAATGCTTTCTGGTGCAGACAATCCCTTCCACCATTACAAAATGTATCAATGCGCCGTCTTTCCCGCTCTTTTCTTAAAATGTATCCATACGCTGTCTCTCCCGCCCTTTTTAAAATTATATCCGTGTGCGGTCTCTCCCACCAACAATACTTTGATGCAAACATTCCCTGCTACCACAATTATTTCCAAAATGACAAATATTAACTATTCCTACTTAATCCTATTAATAAAATATAAACATCTTTCATAAATTGTGGTTTGACAATAGAGGATAGAAATATACACGTCTTACAGCACTATGCGACATAACATCTGAGGTCATCAGTCTCCTAGACTTAGAACTACTTAAACCTAACTAACCTGAGGACATCACACACATCCATGCCCGAGGCAGAATTCTAATCTGCTACCGTAGCAGCCGCGTGGTTCCGGACTGAAGCGCCTAGAACCACTCGGCCATAGCGGCCGATAACAAGTCGTGTGAGTTGTTGCCTAGAATCTGCAGCCTCCCGTAGTGACTTGACAGTTATGACTTGTGTTTTTGGTATTCTTTTAAACTTGAGTGGTATTTGATGCCTTGATCTTGGTGAGGCCGCGTTTGAAGTTATTGGTATCTTGGTTTACTCTTCATTGGCCGATATTTTCCATTTCTGTGCTGCTGGTTCTGACCGTTGGAAATCGGTCAGATTGTCGGTCGGTCGTGAACCGTCCCGATGCTGTGCAGCCTTCCTATTAAGAGGTTGTCGGTTGGGGTGTCAGTCTCACCTAAGCGTGCGTTAGTGGTACTTCGCAAGCCGACCCTTGGAACCTTTTGAGCGCCGCTTCTTCTGTTTTACATAGTCATTTCCTTTTATTTTTAAGTACTGTGTGTGGCCTTCAGCCGAGTATTAGCTTATTTAAATTGCAAGGCTGTTCTTTTAGGTCTTAAGCCGCAAAATTGTTTTCTGCATGGTAGGTGTGGCCTTCAGCCGTGTTTTAATCTCTCACAAATTAGAAAGTCAAAATCTTTGTCTTGCCCTTAAGTCATAAGATTGTTATTCTTTATTGTGAGGACTTCACAGTTTTACACGAAATATTTTAAGGTAAGGCCTACAGCCTTTTCAAACTGGAAGCTCTTATTCCTAGGCCTTAAGCTGTTAAATTGTTTGTTGATATGCTGCCTTCAGCCCAGTTTTCAGCCTGTTTAGAATTAACATTGAAAATCTTTGTTTTGTCATTAAACTGTAACACTGTTCTTGCTTAATGTGTGGCCTTCAGCCGAGTTCTATGGGAGAGATTTAAGCTAAGGCCTCCAGCCTATTTTTATTGAAGTAAGCCTTCCGGAGTAGCCGAGCGGTTCTAGGCGCTTCAGTCTCGAACCGCGCGACTGCATTACTTATTGAACGCCTCTTCATATCATATCTGACACTATCTGACACTTCCTGACATAGTAGAATACTGTGTGAGACTTGTACTCACTTTTCCATGATATCCATTCTCCCTTGAGTGCTATTCCAGTAACCTTCATTTCCATTATTCTGTATATTATTCTTGTCACCAACTTGGATGCATAAAGTGTTATGATGATTGTGTAATGGCTCTCACATTATCTGCCCTTACTGTCTTTTGATCTCACCTCGCGCATGGATGTGTGTGATGTCCATAGGTTAGTTACGTTTAAGTAGTTCTAAGTTCTAGGGGACTGATGACATCAGCTGTTAAGTCCCATAGTGCTCAGAGCCATTTGAATCATTACTGAAGTAAAAAAAAAGTTTTTTTTGAAAGAAGTGAAACTTCCATAAGAACCCCTGTACCTCAATTCCTTGCTTAGGCCTTGGGCCCTGGATTATCGTATGTGGCCTTCAGCCGATTTAAATCAAATCAACGGAGCTGTTTCGTTAAAACCTTGAGAGTTTTTAATTCTTGCTTATGTTATTATGTGTTTTAACTTATAAAATTTATATGTTGAGTGTAACTGACAGCAACTTATTTTGCCCCATTTCCACAAATATTTACCTCACCCGCTCTGTCCTGCTAGTACAGGGATTTCACTGCCATGTCGTAAATTACTTTTTATACGCTTTTGCTTTCCCGGACTGCGACGTTAGACACGATTTTGACACTGATACACTGAATTTGTCCACTTTTTACGTCTTTTCTAGCTATGCAACACCTGAATGATATGTACTGAATTTCACTCTCCATCGTATAGCAGTAATGAAAAATTACTGAAATACCAATAAGGTAAGTTTTAGCGCCAAGAATATGGCTACGATTGTGAACCAAATTATACGCACGCTTATTTCAGCAGCAAGAATTTCAGAAGAAAATTTTACGGCCTTTATTCTACGAAATTTCTATGTAACACAAGCTACGTTATTTACACTACTGATATGCGTGAATTTTGGCGACATAAATTATTTCGTCAGTTAGACTTCTTGCATTCTGAAAACATCACACTACTGCTATTCATATATATTTTTTTAACGCTTTTCAGCTTTGTATAACTTTTTTGCTACTTTTCAGAACTATGATATTCGGCATTTGTCTTGCAGAAGTCGTTATTTGCATTACCAGCAAATTTGCTTGCTTTGATTTTATATATGAGTCCACAAACCTATAAAACACACCAGACATTTTACTTGACATATTTCCCATGCTTATACAATTTCTATTGCACCTTGTTTTCACCATTCTTGATTTTTCAGCATTTTATTAGGCGGCGACGTGCCCGGTAGGGAGAATCTTGCAGGTCGGTGCTCTTACCGTAAGTTTAGGCCTTCCACATTTTTCTGTTTTCATACGCTTGTGTATGCAAACAACAATTGAAAGAGGTACCATTTATTCTGACATGTGCCTAGCGGATCACATACCTTGGGTGGTCTGATCGCTGCAAACTTTCACTCATTTTTTTTTTCATAACAAAAATGTGTGTCCTTTGGTACGAGCATGTATATGCCTTATGTTCATTTATTTCTGATACTATTTTGTCTGTGCTGATACCACGTGATGTGCTGTTTTTTATGATGCTATTCCAGTAACCTTCATTTCCATTATTCTGTATATTATTCTTGTCACCAACTTGGATGCATAAAGTGTTATGATGATTGTGTGATGGCTCTCACACTTATCTGCCCTTACTGTCTTTTGATCTCACCTCCACTTTGCCATTATTGCACACACTATGCAAGATACTACTGAAACGCCAGACTTAGCCGCACTGTGCTAACGGATACGTTCGTCGTACGTCCCACATTGATTTCTGCGGTTATTTCAGGCAGTGTTGCTTATCTGTTAGCGCTGAAAACCTTACACAAACGCTCTCGGTCGTTAAGCGAAACCGTCGGCCACTGCATCGTTCGTGGTGAAAGGTAATGTCTGATTTGGTATTCCTAGCACGCTCTTGGCACTGTGGATCTCGGAATATTCAATTCCCTATAGATTTCCGAAATGGAATGGCTCAAATGGCTCTGAGCACTATGGGACTCAACATCTTAGGTCATAAGTCCCCTCGAAATGGAATGCCCCTTGCATCTAGCTCCAACTACCATTCCTCGTTCAGAGTCTGTTAATTCCCGTCTTGCGGCCATAGTCACGTCGGAAATCTTTTCACATGAAAAACCCGAGTACAAATGACAGCCCCGTCAATGCACTGCCCTTTT
Source organism: Schistocerca americana (assembly GCF_021461395.2). Lineage (NCBI taxonomy): Eukaryota > Metazoa > Arthropoda > Insecta > Orthoptera > Acrididae > Schistocerca > Schistocerca americana. The sequence continues at coordinate 487,545,990 of NC_060124.1, read as the reverse complement.
ATACCTTGTGTTTGCGGTACTGCCGCCATCACTATCCCGTGACTTTTGTCATCTCACAAAGGAACCTCCCCATCGAACCCCCTTCAGATTTAGTTATAAGTTGGCACAGTGGATAGGCCTTGAAAAACTGAACACAGATCAATCGAAAAAACAGGAAGAAGTTGTATGGAACTATGAAAAAATAAGCAAAATATACAAACTGAGTAGTCCATGTGCAAGATAGGCAACATCAAGTTTCACGTGTGTGAAGCAGCGCCGTGGTCCCGTGGTTAGCGTGAGTAGCTGCGGAACGAGAGGTCCTTGGTTCAAGTCTTCCCTCGAGTGAAAATCTTAATTCCTCATTTTCAGTTTATGTGACAAACTCTTTTGTTTTCATCACTTTTTCGGAGTGATTATCACAACCACAAGAAAACCTAAATCGAGCAAGGTAGAAGAATCTTTTTACCCATTCGCCAAGTGTACAAGTTAGGTGGGACGACAACATATTCCTGTCATGTGACGCACATGCCGTCACCAGTGTCGTATAGAATGTGTCAGACGTGCTTTCCTGTGGAGGAATCGGTTGACATATGACCTTGCGATCAAATGTTTTCGAATCCCATTGGAGAGGCACGTCCTTTCGTCTACTAATCGCACGGTCGCACGCTTATGCGGTGCGGTCGCAAAGCACAGACACTAAACTTATTACAGAGAACAGAGACGTCAATGAACGAACGGACAGGTCATAACTTTGCGGAAATAAATAAAGTAAAATTTTCACTCGAGAGAAGACTTGAACCAAGGACCTCTCGTTCCGCAGCTGCTCACGCTAACCACGGGACCGCGGCGCTCCCTCACACACGTGAAACTTGATGTTGCCTATCTTGCACATGGACTACTCAGCTTGTATATTTTGCTTATTTTTTCATAGTTCCATACAACTTCTTCCTGTTTTCTCGATTGATCTGTGTTCAGTTTTTCAAGGCCTATCCACTGTGCCAGCTTATAACTAAGTCTGAAGGGGGTGCGATGGGGAGGTTCCCTTGTCAGTGTAATTCCCAGCGCATTTGATCTATTCGCTCGCCGACGGTACGGAAGTAAGACGCAGCCCCTGCCTGCGCTATCTGCTCAGCGCAGCGCCTCGCCTTGGAGAACTTGAGACTCTGGCTGCCAAATTGGCCGCATGGAGCGCGCGGCGAGATTTAGCGGCGGTAAACAAGCGCAGTGCCCTCTGACCGCGGCGTCGCGCAGCGACAAACACCCGCTGTCTCCGGCCGCCCTAAAAACATCGCTAAATGAACCGGCGGGCGCGCGCGCAAATGTAGCGGAAAAACTGGCTGTTTTCGCGAGCTTTTAAGCACCGCCGAGTCTTATCTCGGAATATGGGGCGGAATGCGATTCCCCTCCCCTCCCCCACCACCGCCCCTACCTGCTCGCTCCTTCGACACAGACGGCGACTTTCTGCTCCGACGTAAACAGGCACGTCTGCCCGTATCAAATGGCCCGTGCGAAGTGCTTTTACCTCTTTGTGGACTCAAAAAGTCGGAACGAGAAATCATTAACAGCACTCACAGAGGACCGTTTCCGCCGTTTTACGAGTGTGTGACAGGAAAACGCAGCACTGAGGCTATCCGTGTTCGTCAAAGTTACCGTGGAATCGTGAAGGAAACAAACGTCAGTGCTGAGCGCAATAAATTTCTTGTATGCGACTACCTTCCGAAAACATTCAGCCGTCGGCAACAGACAGCAAGTTAACCCAAGAGAGAGATATTACCACTGCCCTCTTGAAATAGCTCTAAGAAATATCTCCATTTCCACTTCCCCCTATGGCAGGGCCGGCCAGAAATTCTGCACGCGTGCGGCGCTCTTGCACATGTGCAACTTCCGGGTCACAGCGTGCACGCCGCAGCCGTCAGCGTTCATGTAGTGCATGTTTCTACGCACAGATGTCGCTCCTCTGTTACACAAAGTGCGTTATCGACACCTCGTATGTATATCACAACCTGGGCTGTATCTGTAAGATCTGTTGCTTCATCGAGCGCAGCAGAGAAAGCAACAATGTATTTCGCCTTATTTATTAGCTGCCTGTGCAGATCGCCGTCCATAGCACTGATACGTCTTGTCAATGTTTGTTTGGATAGACTGATTTCTTGAAACCTGTTAACGTTCGTAGGACACAAGTTCTGCAGCATCAATCAGACACCCTTTCACAAACTCCCCTTCGGAAAAGGGTTTCCCAGAACCTAAGAGTTCAAGAAGGATCAGTTACTTTGACGTACAGTAAAATCGAGTTGATGTGTCTCATCCATTTTCTTAAAGACATTTAACTTTGCTTGCCGTTCTTCACTGTTGAGTACACTTCACTCGTCTTTGTCATATGTATTGTAATGTCTTTCAATTGAAAACTTACGCTGGCCGCCTATTTTTCGGGGGCACAGCAAACACTGTGAGTTTTCGCCAACGGCTACAAAAAAGAATTGCAGTTCCCAGTCATTTTTAAACGACTGAGAACATAGATCTCCCGTCCATTGCTTTTTCACAGTACTTGCCATTTCTCACTACTTCTCTGTTAAGGTTACGGTCACCAGGGGTAAACGAGATTGGATATGTTGCGCTATTGCTTGCACCACATGGAAGTGGAGCCGCTGCCGTTCATTTAGGACACATGTCTAATAACAAATGTCGCTGTCGCTCGCTGTCGCACGCGTGCGCACATGTGCAGCACTTCCGCACGTCTGCACACTGTGCAGCGTTTGGCCGGCCCTGACCTATGGGTTGCACAAACACTTTCATAATGCCATATCACTGATGGATACCCTTTCTTTAGTTACCTTTTCGAGAGAAAGTCATGCACATTAGGGTTTATTAGTTGCCGGCAAGGAAATTCAGAATCAAAGGCATACAATTTTTGAGTATTTATTTGCGAAAATTGTGATCCATTTTGCCGGCCAGTGTGGCCGAGCGGTTCTAGGCGCTTCAGTCTGGAACCGCGCGACCGCTACGGTCGCAGGTTCGAATCCTGCCTCGGGCATGGAGGTGTGTGATGTACTTAGATTAGTTATGTTGTGGGTTGGCAGGAGAGCCAACACCGGGTACTAGAGGAAGCCGAAAGGCACGCGTTTTAGCTCACGCAGGCTGGCGTGAGGTCTGGAACAGGACAAGGAATTTAGACTTTAGAAAAACGGACGTAGCTGGTGGAATACTTAACTTTAATCCATTAATGATGAGCGTCGCTCTTGACTGTACATGACTCAGTATCAATAGTAACTGGCAATGGCGCCTTGCTAGGTCGTAGCAAATGACGTAGCTGAAGGCTATGCTAACTATCGTCTCGGCAAATGAGAGCGTATTTTGTCAGTGAACCATCGCTAGCAAAGTCGGTTGTACAACTGGGGCGAGTGCTAGGAAGTCTCTCTATACCTGCCGTGTGGCGGCGCCCGGTCTGCAATCACTAATAGTGGCGACACGCGGGTCCGACGTATACTAACGGACCGCGGCCGATTTAAAGGCTACCACCTAGCAAGTGTGGTGTCTGGCGGTGACAGCACAAGTTAGGTTTAAGTAGTTCTAAGTTCTAGGGGACTGAGGACCTCCGATGTTAAGTCCCATAGTGCTCAGAGCCATTTGAACCATTTTTTTTTTTTTTGTGACCCATTTCTTAGAAGTCACTTATGAATTCTTTACAAATAAAGTGACCACATGCGCTCATAGGGGAGATACTGGGGGTTGAGGAAATCAAGATCTCAGAAATCGGTTGTAAAAGTGGCTTTTTAGAAACTTCCATTGTGTTACTTACCGAATGTATCGCCACTACGACTGTTACCTCTTTTCCTGCTGAGAGAAATGTTAACCCTTTCGGGACGGAGCGCGTTTCCCCAAAGCGGAGGAATTCGGTGGTGCTGTGCGGGTTCCACATCCCTTAGGCTTCTTTCGTCTACAGTTTTTGACTTATCGGTGTAGCTCTTTTTGTAAATGAAGCTTAAAACACGCTTTTTACTGGCATACTATTTTCATTATTTCATATCGCGCACTTTTTGACTTGGCGGTGATGTTAAAATAGAAAAAAAATGAAAAATTTTATTTTCTTTTTACTTTTTTTTAGTTGAGAGGTGATGCATTGAATCAGACATATTAAAATTAGTTGCATCTTATTCTTTAAAGTTTTAGCTTTAAAACGACATACAAAATATAGGGTGTCCGAAAAGTCTTTCCCTGATTACATAAATTGATAACTCAGGCTAGAGGTAAGATACAAAATATGAAACTGGTGTCTAATTGTTTACAAACTATCAAAGTTTTTTTTCACACATCAATAAACTTCCACATGAGCACCACGTACCACATCTAGGCGATATTCAATTTCCGTCCACACATTAGCCAACATCTCTGGAGGGATCGATTCAACGACTGTGCTTATCCGTTGCCGCAGGGTTTCAAGATCTGGTACACGTGTTCGGTAGACCTCGTCCCTGACATAACCCCATAAAAAGAAGTCTAATGGTCTTACGTCAGGAGAGCGTGGAGGCCAAACCGCTGGCCCATCACGCCAAATCCATCGCCCAGGAAAGGTCATATCGTGATAGGCACGGACGTCCATACCCCAATAGGCGATGCACCGTCTTGCTGAAACAAGACATCGAGCTGATACTGAAGCAGCTGGGGAACAGCATACAGTTGCAATATATCCAGATACACTGCATATGTGATGGTAGCCTCAGCGAAGAAGAATGGCCCGATAATTAGATCGTGCAATAGCGCGCACCAAACATGCACCTTTGGACTGCCTCTGGTGCAGTCCATGACCTCGCCATGGGGTTGTGAACCCTAAATGCGCACATTATGGCGATTCACTACTCCACTGACAAAAAGGTCGCTTCGTCGGAAAAGGCAATTCGTCTGAGATAACCATCATCGTCCTCAAAACGTGATAGCATTTCGACCGCAAAGTCATATCTACGTGTTCTGTCATTGGGCAACAAGCCATGAACGATTTGCACTTTGTATGCACGAAACGTTTGTGTAAAATGTCATGGAGAGAGCTTTTTGGCATCTGTAATTCACGTGAGGCCCTGCGAACCGATATCTTCGGACTTCGCAGAAAAGACTGCCTTACAGCTTCCACCCTGTCTGCTGGGGTTCTTGGTCGACCAGACCTCGGAAGGTCAGCAACCGATCCTGTGTTCTTGAACTTCTCATACCAGGCTTTAATGCCCTCGACAGCAGGTGGATTCTTTCCAGATGTTGTCTGGAAGTGTCTCTGCACTGTGGTTGGTGATCGTGTCTCATGGTACCACAGGACACACTGTGCCTTCTCCTGATTGGTTAACATGGCTTCTTGGGCACTGCACCTCATCCACTACTTACGTAGTGCGAACCTAAAACAGAAAAAAACTTTGATAGTTGTAAACAAATCGACACAAGTTTCATATCTGTAACTTACTTCTAGCCTGAGTTGTCAATTTATGTAATCAGGGAAAGTCTTTTCGGACACCCTGTACAAATTTATCTCTTATGGGACGTCCGTAGGAAGAAAAATCAAAAGTCCATTTTGAGGGATGAAAAATTTGATTTATGTCAATAAACTACAAAATTTCATAAAATTTGCTTAAAACAAACTTTCTAACTTTGGTAGGTGTCACGCGAGCTCCCTAGCAACAGCGCGACCAATTAGCAGAACTCTAAGGAGAAGACTGGGGGGAGAGGAGTTGAGAACTTGCCGATCACCCGCGCTCCGGGTGTAGTTCACATTTTTCCCAACAGAATGCGCCCCGTCCCGTGTCGATACTCCAAGCCAGTCCCTAGATACAGCGCTGGGTGTGTGACGCTACAATCGGGCCATGTATATGGGCCTCGCGTCCCATAATGACTGCCGTGTCGGGCCACGTATACAGGCCTTGAGTCCCGAAAGGGTTAAATTCTGCTCAGCAACATCGTTCAGTCTCACTTTTGTCGATTTTCTGGTCGAGTAAGTGTCCATCGCGGCAGACTTCGTGTGCACCATCTCTGGCCTGTAAGCATGCACTGATTCGGTTGGGAAGCGTGTCGTAAGCCCGTTATACCCACTCCTGTTGCAGGATGCCCCAAGACCAGTTTCAACTGCTCCTTAATATCTTGGGCACTGGCACTAGGACGGAGTAGTCGCCCCAAATGATCCCACACATCGCTGACAGAACTGGGGGTCTTGAACACGGGAGTACGTCAACGTCATCCAGAAAGTTCGTAGGAATACGTGCCACGTTTGACGAGCATTATCCTTTTGAAAAATGGCACCGTGATACTGTCGCATCAGACGTAACCCATGAGGACGCAGGATGTCCAAGACATCCTGTTGTACTGTCAATCACTACCAGCCGTGACCTGTAGTAACACCAGATGGGTCTTCACACCATGAAGCTGGAAGTAACATCGCTACGCCTCTTTCAAACATTGGGAAACAGGACCTCTCCCCAGGCCCCCATACTGGCGGACAATGGTCGTCCGGGGTAGAACAGAACCGCTATTTATCGCTGAGCACAATGCGTTGCCATTAATCAGCATTCCATGCTTCCCAGTCAAGGCACCATTCCAGTCACAGCCGTTTGTGGTGTAGTGTTAAGAACATCCTAAGCAAGGGACTGTAATTCCCTAGTCCTGTTGTTGGTGCTAGACTCCTACCAATCATGCGGAGCAGGAGAATGTCTCCCATAGCGTAATACTGCTCCCTCCAGCCTGCGTCCGTGGCGAGCTGCACATTTCGAGCCGCTGTTCACCTCGGTGACGACGTTTACGGAAACAACTACCGACATAGTGTAACAAAAATGTGATTCATCCGAAGAGTCGACATGTTTCCATTGATCGGTGGTTGAATCCCGATGGTCCCGTGCCGGCTGCAATTGCAACTGACGATGTCGTCGGGTCAACATGTGAACATGTAGAGTTGGTCTGTTGCGGAACTCCGTGTCCAACAATCTACGATGAACGGTGTGCTCCTTAACACTTGCGCGTGCATCAGTATTGTGCTCTTTCAGAAGAGATGCCACAGATCACCATCTATCCCATTTTGCAGAGAAGACAAGCCTCCGAACTCCATATTCCGTGAAGAGTCGTGGACGTCCAGCCATTTGGCACCTACTAATACACTACTGGCCATTAAAATTTCTAGACCAAGAAGAAATGCAGATGATAAACGAGTATTCATTGGACAAATATATTATACTAGAACTGACATGTGATTACATTTTCACGCAATTTGGGTGCATAGATCCTGAGAAATCAGTACCCAGAACAACCACCTCTGGCCGTAATAACGGCCTTGATACGCCTGGGCATTGAGTCAAACAGAGCTCGGATGGCGTGTATAGGTATAGCTGCCCATGCAGCTTCAACACGATACCACAGTTCATCAAGGGTAGTGACTGGGGTATTGTGACGAGCCAGTTGCTCGGCCACCATTGACCAGACGTTTTCAATTGATGAGAGATCTGGAGAATGTGCTGGCCAGGGCAGCAGTCGAACATTTTCTGTATCCAGAAAGGCCCGTACAGGACCTGCAAAATGTGGTCGTGCATTATTCCTGCTGAAATGTAGTGTTTCGCAGGGATCGAATGAAGGGTAGAGCCACGGGGCGTAATACATTTGAAATGTAACGTCCACTGTTCAAAGTGCCGTCAATGCGAACAAGAGGTGACCGAGACGTGCAAACAATAGCACCCCATACCTTCACGCTGGGTGATACGCCAGTATGGCGATGACGAATACACGCTTCCAATGTGCGTTCAGCGCGATGTCGCCAAACACGGATGCGTTTTGTCATTCATGCACCCAGGTTCGTCGTTGAGTACACCATCGCAGCCGCTCCTGTCTGTGACGCAGAGCCAAGGGTAACCGCAGCCATGGTCTCCTCGCTGATAGTCCATGCTGCTGCAAATGTCGTCGAACTGTTCGTGCAGACGGTTGTTGTCTTGCAAACGTCCCCATCTGTCGACTCAGGGATCGAGACGTGGCTGCACGATCCGTTACAGCCATGCGGATAAGATGTCTGTCATCTTGACTGCTAGTGATACGAGGCCGTTGGGATCCAGCACGGCGTTCCGTATTACCCTCCTGAAACCACCGATTCCATATTCTGCTAACAGTCATTGGATCTCGACCAACGCGAGCAGCAATTTCACGATACGATAAACCGATAGGTTACAATCCGACCTTTATCAAAGTGGGAAACGCGATGGTACGCATTTCTCCTCCTTACACGAGGCATCACAACAACGTTTCACCAGGCAACGCCGGTCAACTGCTGTTCGTGTATGAGAAATCGGTTGGAAACTTTGCTCATGTCAGCACGTTGTAGGTGTCACCACCGGCGCCAACCTTGTGTGAATGCTCTGAAAAGCTAATCATTTGCACATCACAGCATCTTCTTCCTGTCGTTTAAATTTCGCGTCTGTAGCACGTCATCTTCGTGTTGTACAAATTTTAATGGCCAGTAGTATAGTTTACCTCTTTCCGTAGATGCTCACTACAGTAGAACGTAAACAGTTGACTAGCTTCGTTGTGTTCGAGATAGTCGTTCACAACCTCTGCGTAATAATAATGTGTCGTTTGTCAAAGTCGGTTTGTTATACCGTCACGTGCCTGCAACGGCACCTGGCGACATCCAGCGTCGCGGTGGGCAGTGGTCATTACGTTTTGTCTCATCAGTTTATACCGAACTTTACCATTATATCTTCAGTGGAACTGCACAAAATCTGTATCAATACACAGCGTTTATATTGAGGCCTGAAGAGCAGAGTACAGGTCACGCATGAGCGTAGTTAAGGCAGAAAGCCGAGAAGACGCCGTGGGATCCCCTGAAGGCGCCGCCGCAGTCGCTGCCGCCGCTGCCGCCGCCTCCACCTCCACGGGTCGAGGTCAAGGCGACGCCGCCCCCGCATCCTGCTCTCTGCCTCCGCTTCCCGCCCTCCTCCCCCACCCCGCCTCTGCCGGCGGCGCGTTAAACATTGAAGGGCCGGCGCGCGAAGCGGCTTAATGTTTCAGGAGCAGCCTGCGGCCCGGGATTACGCAGCTCTCTAATTGCAGGCGCCACGCCGTGACACGGCCCAGCCCTCCCTGCACTGCGCTGGTACAAGGCGACGTATAGCGCGCCGCTGCCGCCTGCACTATCGCTACACTACATCACTGCCTCACAACTTCCGTCGTTACGAAGTCCCTTCTTCTTTGTAATCAAAACTAGATGACCAGCCTGGCGTTACCCGGCTTTTTACTAACGCAACCCCACCGCTCCAACACCCCTCTCCATCCACCATCCAACTCTTCCAACTTTGAAACTTTCTGGCACGTTAAAACTGTGTGTCGGACCGAAACTCGAACTCGGGACCTTTGCCTTTCGCGGGCAAGTGCTCTACCAACTGAGCTACCCAAGCACGACTCACACGACGTCCTCACAGCCTTACTTCTGACAGTACCTCGTCTCCTACCATCCAAACTTCACAGAAGCTCTCCTGCGAACCTTGCAGAACTAGCACTCCTGAAAGAAAGGATATTGCGGAGACATGACTTAGCCGCAGCCTCGGGGGTGTTTCCAGAATGAGATTTTCACTCTGCAGCGGACTGTGCGCTGATATGAAATTTGGGTAGCTCAGTTGGTAGAGCACTTGCCCTCGAAAGGCAAAGGTCCCGAGTTCGGGTCTCGGCCCGGGACACAGTTTTAATCTGTCAGAAAGTTTCATATCAGCCCACACTCCGCTCCAGAGTGAAAATCTCATTCTGGAAACATCCCCCAGGCTGTGACTAAGCCATGTCTCCGCAATATCCTTTCTTTCAGGAGTGCTAGTTCTGCAAGGTTCGCAGGAGAGCTTCTGTAAAGTATGGAAGGTTGGAGACGAGGTACTGGCAGAAGTAAAGCTGTGAGGACGGGGCGTGAGTCGTGCTTGGGTAGCTCAGTTAGTAGAGCACTTTCCCGCGAAAGGCGAAGGTCCCGATTTCGGGTCTCGGTCCGGCACACAGTTTTAATCTGCCAGAAAGTTTCATATCAGCGCTCACTCCGCTGCAGAGTGAAAATCTCATTCTGGAAACATCTTCCAACTTTCATTACATGGTCTGAATGCCACCCTTTGGGCCGAGGCTCGACATGCTTCAAAATATTTCCCCTTGACGGGAATACTCGAACGGTGTTACATTCGGCCACCTGTGGCCAGTTGAGGAGCTACTAGGCATATTCAGAAAGCAAATGTATTGTGGCCGTAACGGGCTGTGCTTTTTCAGCATTGGCAACACTTAGTGGTGGAGGAGAATCTCCTAACCACAGCGAGCATCGCAGGAACACTGTAGTACGTATACCGACGTTGTAGTGTCCAGCTGCGTGAAAAATGATAAGAAAGCTCGTCTGTGTCAGCGAAAGGTATAACTCAGGCACTGAGAGTCGATGGAAAGGACTAAAATACAGTGGTAGGGTGTAATCGTTGATGTGTAAAGACATAAAGCCACTGTAAGACCCCTCACTAAATAAGCTCGAACGGCTGGGAAATAAATTATTCTTAAATTGAATTCATAAGTGAAACTTCCTGGTAGATTAAAACTGTGTGACGGACCGAGACTCGAACTCGGGACCTTTGCCTTTCGCGGGCAAGTGCTCTACCATCTTGTTTTCCTTCTAATTTATTTATTTATTTATTTATTTTTATATATTTGGTGAGATCACATAGGACGCCCTCCAGGCGAAAAACATTGATGTAGAATTACCATCAATAACAAACAAAATAAAAAGGGAATTACACAATTTAAAGGAAACGACCTCCTGGCAGAACAGGCAAAATGGCTTCCGCGTCCCACCAACTTGTGGGTGGACGCACACTGAATCCCAAGTGTGTTCCAGGCACGTCTTCACGAAGAATATTGCATTTGCCGATATATTGGATCAGTTCTGGTATTACGAAATCTCACTGAAATTACCTTCTCATGCCTGGGACACCCCAGCTGCAGGGGGGATCGAAGAAGGCACTACCCAAAAAATTGGCACAGTACTGACGGTATCGCGGATGGTGCACGAGAAAAGTAAAGCGATCTTGCAGGAACGTCCAAAAATCAAGAACACTCTTATCACCTTCATGGAACAAATAAGAAATCGAGAGGCCTTTTATCCAGATCATAGGGTTGGTCTTCGTACGTGGGAAGTATGTCTCATCTGGGAACAGAAGAGATTTCGGTGTAATGGCATGGGGAGCCGTACGTAGAAGAAAGGCAAGCATCTTTTGAATCAGCTCCACATCTCTGCAGAAGATCCACGCATCAGTCGATGTTCGTCCGTATCAAGTGTGCGTCTGCGAGGACACAGCGGCAAATCTGTCACTTTTATGACATGTAGACGAAGTTGTGTCATGTATTTTCCATTAACGACCAGATACCAGATCGCATGAGCGCTCGTGTCCAGGAGGATATGGTGCACAGAACGCAAAACCAAAACTTTCCTAGTACGATTTTTCATCATTAGGCGGTAAACATCACGTGCGGTAGGGTTTCTGGTTCTAGGTAAGTGGGCATGGACATAACTGTATTCGATGAAAAATGTTCTGACACGTGAGAGCGAGGAAGAATTAAGGACTACTGCAACAGGTGCCACTCGAGAGGGAGGGGCCAGTTCGTGAATCAGGCTTCCCGATAATCCAGTTCGGCGGCGCGTCCACGACTTAACCATCGTACTTACATAAAGGGCAGCTGCTCTTGCTTGCACGTTGACAAGGCCGAGGCCGCCATCTCGAGGAGGAAGTGTCAGCATGATCTAGCGGACTTTGAGGATAAGAGCCGCGCTTACAAAGTAGCCGAACGCCGCCTGAAGTCTGTGTGCCATTGCCTTTGGCACCGGTAAAATCTGTGCTAAATTAGGCAGTCGCGAGACTAGATGAGTGTTAACAAAATCCACCCCCTGTAACATGTCCAATGCTCTCAGGAGGTTGCCACGAACGTTCGCGCGGATAGCGTGAAGCAGGCGTTTATAGTTAAATGAGATCGTGCGCTGTATATCACGCGTGAAGGTGATCCCCAAACATTTGAGCTTGTCCACTAGTGACAATGGAGCCACACTCTCTGCTGGAAGACCTCTACCGACGGACATAGCACTAAATTTGTTCTGTTGACGTTTCCCACATCATAACGTTTAACGTGAATTTTGTATATAGGCAACAAGCAAGTAACTAAGTAAAAATAGGTTCCAAAAGCATCCAGAAAATTAAACAGAGTTCGGTCGTTCCTAATCGACTAACATAGACATCAATGTGATTTCGTCTAGGACGTGCCGCACAAGTCGTAAATATTTAAAGATAGTCGCGTTTTTTGTCACTTAGTTACTGATCAAACAAATCTTTATTTGCCAGCAGTTTCATTTGAAACGACCATGATCAGCAACTTACGCAGCACAAAGGTAATATGTGAGGTACTTTTCACCAACTGGTTATTATTTTACGAATAAAACAGTCTATTATATTTTATTTAGCTACCATGGCGCGTTCCGGCCAAATTAGTCTGTTTAAACATATCAAAAAGAAAAGGATCACCACCAGCGACACTTGTGTGTCGCTGGAACAACAGTCGAAATTAATCACAGTAGCAGCTAAGAAACTGTTGTATAGACCGTTTTGTTCGTAATATAATAAATCAAGATCCTTGACTTCTTCTACGATACAGTGGCTCCTTTCTTTAAATTTGACCATCTGACTATCAAGGCCACGATATATGGTGATCGTACTCACAAAAATTACATAAAATGTAAATCAAACATACGCAAAATTGTCGCAGGAGCCTACATGCCTTCACTTTTACTGTGTTGTCAATATTTGAAAACAGAATTTAAATTACTCTTTTGTGTCCATGAAATACATACAATATCTGATCAGAAGTATCCGGACACCCTTATGTAAATCGGAATTGACCACTAGATGTCACGAGAGACGGACTGGCCACAATAAAAGAAAGTCGGAAGTGTTGCGTTGACAGGAAAATGGAAAGTGTTTAAGCTACTTGTCTCATAATGAACTTATAGCTCCGGATAATGATCCGAAAGAATCGCAGTTTGTCGTTTTCTTTCAGCTTCTCCAAAAATAATCGTTATTTTCGTCCTATATTATTGTACATTTGGTGAGAAATTTATTTATTAATTACTGCTTTTATTTTACCTGAAAATATTAGGGCCGTTGCACCCTGTCTTACATCTTAACAGGCATACTCAGAGATTCGTTTAACATTAACATAGAGAGTGAACGCTGTACAGCAGTTTTAGTGATACAGATTATTATTATAGTACTGGCAGTCCTATCAAGATTGCGTTAGTTAAATTTTTCATAACTTTGCTGTAAGGCAGCTGTTATGATAGGCCTACACTATAGAAAGGTGTAGCACCAGTACAGAAAGACTCAAATCTGTGAAAGAATTTGACTAGTTCGGGGAAGAACGACAAATAGTAGGATCAAGTCAGAAGACACAAAAGAATAAACATAGAAATAAAATCAGATATGGATGAGTAAAACTGGAAGTATGCTGAAAGTGTGGACACGGACCTGGTTCGTTATTGCATAGGGGGCGAGAAGCTGAACTGCGCTGAGAGGAAAGGTGATAGGAGTTTAGTGACCGGTCGACGGTGAGGTCTTTAGAGACTGACACTAACTCGGAGTGGAGAAGTACTAGGAGAAAAATCGACCGTGTGCTTCTCAAAGGAACGATCCCAGAATTTCCCTTCAGCGGGTTAGGGAAACTCGCACAAAACCTAAATCTGCGTTGTCGGACAGGGATTTGAACAGCCACCTTGCCGAATACGAGTCCAATGTGCTAACCATTGTGCCACTGTGAAACGCGTAAGCGGATTTCTATTTCAGTCAAGAAAAAGGCTCCATAAGATACAATGTAAGTTGTTGTTGTTGGGGTCTTCAGTCCAGAGACTGGTTCGATGCCACTCTCCATGCTACTCTATCCAGTGCAAGTTTCTTCATCTCCCAGTACCTACAGCAACCTACATCCTTCTGAATCTGTTTAGTGTGTTCATCTCTTGGTCTCCCTCTACGATTTTTACCATCCACGCTGCCCTCCAATACCAAATTGGTGATCCCTTGATGACTCAGATATGCCCTACCAACCGATCCCTTCTCCTAGTCAAATTGTGCCACAAATTTCTCTTCTCTTCAATTCTATTCAATACCTCCTCATTAGTTATGTGATCTACCCATCTAATCTTCAGCATTCTTCTGTAGCACCACATTTCGAAAGCTTATATTCTCTTCTTGTCCAAACTATTTATCGTCCATGTTTCACTTCCATACATGGCTACACTCCATACGAATACTTTCAGAAATGACTTCCTGACACTTAAATCTATACTCGATGTTAACAAATTTCTCTTCTTCAGAAACGCTTTCCTTGCCATTGCCAGTCTACATTTTATATCCTCTCTACTTCGACAATCATCAGTTATTTTGCTCCCCAAATAGCAAAACTCATTTACTACTTTAAGCGTCTCATATCCTAATCTGATTCCCGCAGCATCACCCGATTTAATTCGACTACATTCCATTATCCTCGTTTTGCTTTTGTTGATGTTCATCTCATATCCTCCTTTCAAGACAATGTCCATTCCGTTCAATTGCTCTTCCAAGTCCTTTGCTGTCTCTGACAGAATTACAATGTCATCGGCGAACCTCAAAGTTTTTATTTCTTCTCCATGGATTTTAATTTCTACTCTGAATTTTTCTTTTGTTTCCTTTACTGCTTGCTCAATACACAGATTGAATAACATCGGAGATAGGTTACAATCCTGTCTCACTCCCTTCCCAATCACTGCTTCCCTTTCCTGTCCCTCGACAATGTAATATTTTTAGTAAATAGCAGCCAATGTTACTAAACGACTAATCATGCTCGGACTCACTTTCCTGTTTAACCGTTTCCAGGGGCAACAAAAATTTTATTTGTAGTATTTCATATGGTTGCTGAGCGAATCTGAATGACCTGCCCGGACAGCCGAGCGCGTTAGTATTGTGCTTCCGTGTCGCTGGGAAGGGAGGCTGCTCCAGATCGCATCCGCCTCGCTCGTTAATGACGAGGGTTGGCGAATTGGCCAGCGTGGATGTGTTTTTTGGGCGTTTCCCACATCCACTTCAGTAACTACGAGGTGATCCCCACTTTCTTCCTCTGAAACACGCAAGACGAACATTTAGAAAAAGGTTCCCACACTTGCACGTGAGAATATTCTAGATATAGGTGGACGGGTACAGGCATTCCGTCCCATGATGGTAGATGGGGGAGGAGAGAGGGGGAACGAAGACAGCATGGTGTCAGAAAGAACTTCTGGCCATCAACTATCACTAAAATCGCATCGACCTATACAACAATGCACACCCCGTAAGGGAAACGGGAAAAAACAAAAGAGGAAGAGTGATGAATTTAAATATTTAAAATATCCTCATGATCTATTTCTTTTAAATATGTTGGCTTTCGGGTCGTCCCCAGACAACTATCTTAACAGTGGAATGTCAATTACGACGATACGAGCGTGAGGACAACACAGCAGCCAGAGTCCCCTAACGGGGAAATTCTCCGACGCGGCAACTCGGTTAGCTATCCGCCGCACTGACCCCGTATCTACCACTAAAAGGTACAGTCTTATCTTAAACGTTTAGCACGATAAGACAGGTACTGCAGTTGGAGACTGTGTTATGTCTTTGAGGCAGTGTAATTCAAGGTCCATGGATATAAAATGTAGTCTGCCAATGGCAAGGAAAGCATTTCTGAAGAAGAGAAATTTGTTAACATCGAGTATAGATTTAAGTGTCGGGAAGTCGTTTCTGAAAGTATTTGTGTGGTGTGTAGCCATGTATGGAAGTGAAACGTGGACGATAAATAGTTTAGAAAGGAAGAGAGTGGAAGCTTTCGAAATGTGGTGCTACAGAAGAATGCTGAAGATTAGATGGGTAGATCGCATAACTAATGAGGAGGTATTGAATAGAATTGGAGAGAAGAGAAATTTGTGGCACAACTTGACTAGAAGAAGGGATCGGTTGGTAGGGCATATTCTGAGGCATCAAGGGATCATCAATTTAGTATTGGAGGGCAACGTGGAGGGTAAAAATAGTAGAGGGAGACCAAGAGATGAATACACTAAACAGATTCAGAAAGATGTAGGTTGCAGTAGGTACCGGGAGATGAAGAATCTTGAACAGGATAGAGTAGCATGGAGAGCTGCATCAAACCAGTCGGTGGACAGAAGACCACAACAGCAACAACAAATTAGACAGAATATATTCATGGAGTATTTCAGAATGAGAGCAATTAATGACTTGTAACAAACTTTACACATAATTTAATACCTTTACGAAACCTTTTCTCGACGACAATGTCCACAAAACGACGATAGGAAAAACGTTTGTCGCTTACTACATTTTCGCTGTTCCTACTGTATAATTTCAGCATCAAGCATGACGCTTTAATTTATTACTTCTTTATTACGAACTCTGTTCCCAACACATTTTGCAGACAATATCCTCATATATCGCTAAATTTATCTGCAAGAGTATCATTGTACGGCACATTGTTCAGGAGGTAAGTACTCAAAAACATTCAAAAAATGGTTCAAATGGCTCTGAGCACTATGGGACTTAACTTCTGAGGTCATCAGTCCCCTAGACTTAGAACTACTTAAACCTAGCTAACCTAATGACATCACACACATCCATGCCTGAGGCAGGATTTGAACCTGCGACCGTGACGGTCCTGTGGTTCCAGACTGTAGCGCCTAGAACCGCTCGGCCACCACGGCCGGCAAAAACATTCAGATGCATGAAATACTAGCTTTTCCTTAAAACGTATCGCAAATTAGTGTCTACCAACAAATTTTAAAGATAATTTCAAACGTTTTCAAACCTTTTTTTACTTACATGCTTAATGTTAAATATGTAACATTAATTCATTTGTAATCTGACCAAACTGTTTCATAGTTGGGAGTTCGAGTCTTTAAGAAATTGGGGTAGGGTTACTGATGTAATCCATACTAATATTATATAAGCGAAAGTAGCTCTCTCTGTTACGCTTTCACGATTTGGATGAAATTTGGGATGGAGATAACTTTAACGCTGAGAAAGAACACAGGCTGCTTTAGAACTCGCGCAAAATATTTATTGATCTGAAGGATATAACGTTAAATAAGAAACAATAACTACTCTTTGAAGAAGCTATTTACTTTTGACTTTAGAACATTATATGTCTTTATAATATTTGTGAAAATGCGTTTGTTGTTTGATATGTTATACATAATACCATTCAACGTAATGAAAGCAACGCTTGTACAATCCTCAATGTGTTTAATCCATACTTCCATACTTTATTAGTCACAAGCCCATCGCATTTTAGCCGCTGAGCACTGCGCATCAATTATAGCTTCAGAGACGCTTGAAGATCTTCAGCGACGCCATCATTTAAATTCTGTGTGACAAACAGAGATACATCATGCTGTAACATATAGAAAATAGAGACTTTTAGTGAGGTTGCATTTGATTAATATATGCGAGCGTAGTCGTGGGTGAGAGGCAGATATTTAGAGGGCAGCAGACTTCATTGCACGTACAGATATTGTAAAATTTGTGCTGCACCAGACTACAAAGTATTTTTCCTTCACGAAATTGAAATTACCATTTTCTTCAGGGAAATGTGACTAGTTACCGTGTTTACTGGTTTCCAGTGTTCCAGGAAAAAAGTTACCAACGATCAGGCGTATCTGAAGAACCATTCCCCTTAGATTAATAAACCTGCAGTAGAATTCGTTATGAACTTTTAATAATCTAGTTGTAACAAAGACGTCTAACTTTTCATATAAAGTGTGCCAAAACTATAAAGAAGTGCGTAATTGTTTATATGTTATCCTTTTCCAGACTATTCCAGTCGCTGCTACATCTTTCTTTCTCTCACATTCACCAGTGTAACTTGACTGGTATTTCTGCCGTTGTACGTTTTCAGCTATTTTTAAGTAAAATTTTCGTATGAGTGTGTTGACTATGAATATATTTTATTCCATTTGAAACTCGCCATGCGCCTTTTCCTAATTAAAAACGTAGCCACTTCGTGAAAAAATAGGTAATAAAAATCTTCTACTGTCTTTTCAGCGGCGTTTATTACTATGCCGATCTACACGTTGAAGCTAGAGCTTCAGCATCAGAAGGTCAGTTATATGAATGCTGGTGAAGCTGAGATTTTGAAATGAACACTGGCGTAGCAAAAAATCTTATTGAAAAGACAGTAGAAGATTTTATCATCGTGTTTTCCATTAACTCGCTGTCTCGATTTTGCTAGTCACTACGTCAGTCACGCAAGTAGCAGCAACTTTGTTACTAACAACAGGAATGTGCAGCGGTGGACTTCCGCCTGTGCAGAAACGAGCGCAAACAGCTGAAGTAAACTGACGCTTTTTTCTGCATTTAATATAAGGTAAACAGTTTCCTACAGAAGAGCGATGTTTAGTTTGTTCCTACAGCAACATACTGGATTAACAAAGGAAAACATCTTTCGTAAAGCAACGTGCTACGCCAAGCCACTGTTGCTGGGCTCTGTGCTTGTGCTCCTTAAAGGCAACACTCTCGGCGCGTGTAGCGGGTTGCCTGCCCAGCCACCGTGTCTGACGTCACGGCAAAGCCAGCCGACGCACCCCGCGGACGACGGCGTGGCGGCTGCGAGCAGACCGGTAGGCCACGCGGCGTCCAACAAGCTCTGACCTCTCCGTTCTGTCGGTCGATCAATATTCGCGCGTCCATCGCCGGTCAGTCCATCGGAACAGTCCGAGGGGTGGCCCGGACTGCACGCCACGCCACAACATGTGGTGCCAAACTGAGTGGGTACTCTACGCGAGTTGATTCCGTCATTCGCACGAGGCTGTGTGCTTCAGGTAAATTAACACATTTACCTTCCTTATGATCGGTTTGATTTTTACCCTCTGATTTCCTCTACCTTACGTAAAGGAACTGAGTAAATACGTCAGCAAATTCAACTTATCCGACAAATACCAATCCAATTTCCGTAAACGCCACATCACGAACATTGCGCTAAGTAATTATTATCTCAAATATGGCATTAAAACCGTGTGGGTACAATTTGACACAACTAGACTCCTGTAAAGCATTTGATACAGCCAACCTGAAATATTGCCCTGCAAAAAGGGACAGCTGGAATTTTCAGATAGTGCACGGCAGGGGATTGGAAACTATCTGGAAACTATCTGATAAACAGTCACAAGACGTCTTGGATGAAACTTGACTCAAGAGTGCCACAGGGCTCATTTGTGGGCCCGCTGTTGTTGTTCTTGTATGTAAAACATATATCACCAGTCTTTTCCTGGTCTTAATATCACACATAAGCCGACGATTTCAACATTAACTCAAGTGCCAAACCTGAAGATGTCAGTACTGCCATTGTCCAGATGAATCATAATTTGTCTTCATAGTTCGTAAGGGCGAAAAATCTGGGACTTTGGCGTATTTGCAGCATTCTGCTGCATCCATTTTCAATAAGCTACCACAAGAACTCAAAAATCTTAGCAGTAGCCCAAACTCTTTTAAGTCCAAACTGAAGAGTTTCCTCATGGCTCACTCCTTCTATTCTGTCGAGGAGCTCCTGGAAGAGCTACAAAATTAAGCAAATTCCAGTGTTACATCGTTGATTTTCTTTATTTAAACTTACGACTTGTCGCCTGCATATGTTTTTTATATTTCATTTTATCTGTTTCTACTATCGTGTTATTATTTTATGTATTGACTCGTTCCATGACCATGGAGACTTCTCCTTAATTTGGTCCGACGGAACAATAAATAAATAAATAGAAGGCCCAAATAATTTTAGTATTCTTTCAGAATTTAATTACATCTTAATTCCGCGAACAGCTATATACTATTCGACAGTATCGCAGTACCATATCAGAAAATAATGAAGATCTTACTGTAACATTCGACAAGCACCTGAACTAGGCACAAAACATTGCCTCAATGAGAGTAAAACTTCTTCCTTCTATGTCGTCCAGATCCTATTTCCACAGACTATCAACAGTGAACTTGTGCTACCATACGCTGTACCGAACCTCCACTAGACTTACGTAATCCATTGCATAGTAAGCTCTCAACAACTTAATTCCAAATGATCCGAACATGATCATATTGGCTGGCTATCTGACTTTAGGGAGAGACTTACTTCCGCCACTACCTTACGAAAACCAAACTGCGGCCTCGCTGTATTCGATGTGGCTTTTCCTTCACAATTTATTATATAAGAAGGCAAGGTTCTTCTGAAATAAAAGATAATATCCTATAACTTACTTTAATCAACTCGCAAAGAGTAGAAAACACGCCTAATTTTATCGCACTCATTCACTTTAATGAAACTGACAAATTTCAAAAATTATTCGCACTAAAAAAGCCAAGGTGGATTCAATATTCTTATTCTAATAATATATTTCTCTCAGTTCAACTAAATACTTTAGTGCAACTGAGCACCTTACAACTCAGCTTCGTGTATTTCCCGCTCACGACTCATTCATTACACGTTCACTCGACTGACCACACTCCACTACTGGCTTCGCGCCCTCCCCAGTGATAAGCCGTATCGACGCAAGACGACCATGTCCAATCCTCCGGAAAAAGGCGAGAAACTACAGGAAGTTGCAGAATCAGAGGCTCGCCAGCGAGCGCGTGATACTAGGCAGCTCGCTAACAAGGATTTCTGTCACGGTATCCTTACAATGTATCGAGTAGTGAAAGTTCTAGGTCCAGACGGTTAGAACTGTACATAAACGCGTTACATCTTTAACATCCATCTATCTGACCAAGCCAACGTTTCATACGTCAAGTTAGGATTTGCGAACAGACAAGTTATGTGAGTGCCATAACTTTCTACATTATCAGCTCAGCAGTGTGCATGCATCGCATTACCTCACATCAGTGATGAAGTGCTTTTCATCTCATCACAATCTAAACACAAAATCTCACTTCTTAAACTCCTCCCCTGTTGTTCCTGACCGCCTCTGAGACAAACTATCTTGAAACTCTACCCACTACTCAGTGTCCTGTTGCTTTTAAGAAAAAGCTGAAGCGCTTCCTACTGTAAAACTCACAAACTTTCCTCTAAAAAAGAACATGTATGGTCAGCTCACTGTGTCAAAGAGCAAAGCAAATCCTTTAATTTTCTCCTAGTTACAGTTCTGTCTCTTCATTTCTCAGCCAGTCATACCACTGTCAATAGCGCTCTTCATTACTTGGGCCCATCATGTTCTTATTCCACTCCTAACCTTTCTCTTACTAAAATGCTGCCACCGCCAACAGGTTAAATCTGTCAGCTCGAAATCTGTCTTTGTTCTAGTTTCAATGAACCAATATAAACTATGTTTTGTTTTTTAGCTAGACTTACTACTTTATCCACTATATATTGTAATTCCTCCGTCAGTGACCACTTTCGTCGATTCGCAAAGCCAATGACTCAGGATGAGGACAAAGTCGAACCTGATATAGCAGCCTGCAGAGACAGAGGCTTGGGGGCATTCTGCAACCACAAAGGTGATAGACTGGCAGCTGCATAAGAATGCACACCTTGCGAAGAGAATGGCAGGTAATAAATGTGTCGATAATTCGGAGACCCTGCAGGCACTGAGATAAAGCATAGATACAAAAGCGTCAAGAATGCACACGTGGAAGTGTGTCAAACTCCTGGATGGCAGCAGCAGTTTTCACCTGCCTTAAAAAGCGAGAGACATGCCGAGTATTCATGGACCCCTGAAGGCAATGAGACGTGGCATAGAGACATGCACGCCAAGAATTCGGACAGACAGGTGTTTGAAACTATGGAACTGCGGATGAAGTCAGCTTGCTTAAAAAAATATTTTCCAGATAGTAAGTGTTATATAGCTAGGGAAGGCCGAAATGCACGCTATAAGCTCACGCAGGATGGCATGAGGTATCGTTCTTGATGAGACATGCTTCATACGATAACTATCAATTGCTATGGCGCCTTGCTAGGTCGTAGCCATTGACTTAGCTGAAGGCTATTCTAACTATCTTCTCTGCAAATAAAGAGGCTTCGTCAGTGTTGCATCGCTAGCTAAGTCGTCCGTACAACTGGGGCGAGTGCTAGTAAGTCTCTCGAGACCTGCCGTGTGGTGGCGCTCGGTCTGCGATCACTGACAGTGGTGACACGCGGGTCCGACATGTACTAATGGACCGCGGCCGATTTAAAGCTACCACCTAGCAAGTGTGGTGTCTGGCGGTGACACCACAGTAAGAATCTTGCTTTTAAATCAAGAGCTCCAGCAGATTCTTGTAAGAAGCACAAACAGAAGACTTTCCAGAGCTCATACAGAGGCAGCCCTTACAAAGAAGTGTTGTGTGGCAGTTTTCACGTCAACTAAGGAATGCAGGAAAACATCGGAACAATATGCTGGACCAACGCTGGGAACAGCCTCGATAGTGGACACAAGAGAAAAACAACAGCTCCTGAATCAACACACCAGCCCAAGCAAAACAGAATATTTACGCCCTGCATTCAGAGCTGTCGTCACGAAGAGGCGAGTCACTGGGTGGCACTGAAAATTTAGTTCACTAGTGACAATGCCGAGAGAGGAACCTGTGAGCTAAGGAGAGTGATGAGAAGTGGAGAGAGAGGCGGTGATACAGCGCGAAAGCAAGAGGTCATGGACGCTCTTCCAACCATCGCCTACTTAGACTGCTGATTTTGTATATGATCTTTATTCCCATCCGAATGTTCATCGTCACTTTGTTACTTTTTCCTGTTCCAGGCTAATTAGACGAATCCTTGATGTCTAGTGCTTGGGAAGGAGACATTCAACTGAGCATTGCAATTTTCTGCCTAAAATCCCCCCCCCCCACACCATGATGTCAGTGCTTCGGCTATGGAGACCATAACCGGGCCTCGACGTAAAGCCGCAGGACATGGGGGAGGGCGACCTACCCGCCACCGCACAGCTCCGAGGCGGCACGCAATCCCGACATCAACATACGACACATGACTGAGAAGAATGGTGAGAAGATTCATCCCCCCCCCCCGCTTCTCCTTAATAACTGTGTCCACGGCCAGTCAAATCCGCCATGAGATTTGCAATTTTATGTAGAAAAGGTACTGTAAAGAAAGCAAACATATCATGTTTTAATTGTCTAATCAATGTGTTACATTCGCTTATTAAACACTGTAAGTAGGCTGTCTGGTTCTTTTATTGGTAACGCCACGTAGCGCTCTTTATGAAAATCACGGTCTGTGCTGTGTGCAGTCTGTGGCTGGTTTGCATTGCTGTAATATTCGCCATTGTAGTGTTGGGCAGTTGGCTGTGAACAGCGCGTAGCGTTGCGCGGTTGGAGGTGAGCCGCCAGCAGTGCTGGATGTGGGGAGAGAAATGGCGGAGTTTTGAAATTTGTAAGATTGGATGTCATGAACTGCTATGTATATTATGATTTTTCAACACTATTAAGGTAAATACAGTGTTTGTTCTCTATTAAAATCTTTCATTTGCTAACTATGCCTATCAGTAGTTAGTGCCTTCCGTAGTTTGAATCTTTTATTTAGCTGGCAGTAGTGGCGCTCGCTGTATTGCAGTAGTTCGAGTAACGAAGATTTTTGTGAGGTAAGTGATTTGTGAAAGGTATAGGTTAATGTTAGTCAGGGCCATTCTTTTGTAGGGATTTTTGAAAGTCAGATTGCGTTGCACTGAAAATATTGTGTGTCAGTTTAAACACAGTCATGTACAATTGTCCAAAGGGGACGTTTCATATGTCGACCCTTAGCCGAGGATACCTCACTGGAATCTTCTGATTTTTTCTTGTACTTTGTATAATTAGTGTAGATTTTGTTTATTGCTAGCGCGTAATTGTAGAGAGAATCTCCTTTGTAGTTGCAGTCTTTCATTGTTGTACAGTAAAACGGTGTGGCATGCATGTAGATTTGCAACAAGTATTTTGCAGCTGCTAGATATTATTTTCAGTGCTATGTTAATGTGTTTTCTTATTTTGCTCTTCAAATTGTGCTTTTCTGTGTTGTCGTGTGAAATATATTGTGACAATAATGGTGTGTGAAAAACGTAATACTAGGCTCCAAAGTAAACTGAGAAATAATAGTGACGACGAGCGTAGCTTATCAGCGCCGCCGAGTAATGAATTAACTAATGTTCAAAGTAGTAATTTGGTAATTGTGCATAGGGAAATGGAGCGGGCTGCAAATAATGCTGTAGGCAGTGATACAATTAGTGAAAAGGGAAGCATTATCGATCGATCGGTCGGCAAGAGCTCGGCTCAGGAATCCGAAATGACAGGACACAATCTTGCAAATACTGTAGATTCAGGTTTGGCGTCCTCACCGTTTTCTCAAATAAGTCAAGACGCATTTTCTGCTTGTCAAAATGTGAATGTTGCCGGTGCAAATTCTCTGCCGAAAAGCATAGAGGAACAGATTCCAGACACTAATACATTATTATTGCAATTAATGCAACAAATGGAACAAAATCAAAGACAAACACAGCAAAAGCTTCAAAAGTTAGACACAATGGAACAAAATCTTCGGAAGTTAGACACCACACGAACAAACACGTGAAGATTTAACTACTGAGTTACATAACATTGAACCGAAATGTCAAAAAGTCTGTAATGACGTAAAAACTCAAATTTGTGAGCATTTTCAACCTATTTTTTCGCGGCATGAAAATGCATTACAGAATCACGAAGCAGCCATAAAAGAACTGCAAACAATTGTTCATGAAAATCATGAGAGCTTGTGGGCTAAAATTGACTCAGTTGCATCTACCGATTCGGTTACGCAACTTGCAAAAACTCAGGAAAACTTAAAGGACACAGTAGATTCGATTTCAACACAAATGGACACTCTGAAACTTGGTTCAGTAAAACACACTGAGGAAATGTGTTCACTATCGGAGAAAGTAGCCGAACTTTCGGATCAGTTCACTAACTTATCTACGAAGGTAGATGATAATCTGAATGACACAAAACCGGTACGCTTTAATGACACAGAAGAGTGCGAACAAATTAGGAAATTCAAACGAAATCAGAATCAAATTAATATGCAACACCAAAGAGAAATCCGGGAAGTACAAGATCAGCTGACTCAGGTAATACAAGAATTACGTATTTCAGAGGCCACTCGCTCTCCAATACGGGAAGAGGAACATAGAAATACGGAACAGCCACAAAACAATAACTCAGGGCACTACGGAAATTATGAAAGAAATTGGCAAGGTACACCGAAATTTGAGATGGAACCGCCGAAACTACATAACAATGACCGACATGCGACTCGCCAACATGATGATTTTGACTATAAGCTGTTCATTACTACACGTAGATTCAAAACATTTAAGAATCCAGGCAGGGTCGCCATATGAAACGTCCCCTTTGGACAATTGTACATGACTGTGTTTAAACTGACACACAATATTTTCAGCGCAACGCAATCTGACTTTCAAAAATCCCTACAAAAGAATGGCCCTGACTAACATTAACCTATACCTTTCACAAATCACTTACCTCACAACAATCTTCGTTACTCGAACTACTGCAATACAGCGAGCGCCACTACTGCCAGCTAAATAAAAGATTCAAACTACGGAAGGCACTCACTACTGATAGGCATAGTTAGCAAATGAAAGATTTTAATAGAGAACAAACACTGTATTTACCTTAATAGTGTTGAAAAATCATAATATACATAGCAGTTCATGACATCCAGTCCTACAAATTTCAAAACTCCGCCATTTCTCTCCCCACATCCACCACTGCTGGCGGCTCACCTCCAACTGCGCAACGCTACGCGCTGTTCACAGCCAACTGCCCAACACTACAATGGCGAATATTACAGCAATGCAAACCAGCCACAGACTGCACACAGCACAGCCAGTGATTTTCATAAAGAGCGTTACGTGGCGTTACCAATAAAAGAACTAGACAGCCTACTTACAACACTTAATCTCATAACCTTTTGCTATTTTATTTCATGATCATAGTAGTCACTTAATTATTGGCTCCCAGCGTGAGACGATCTCATTCGTAAATTGCATGTCATTTCGTGCCAGGGATCAGATTTTTGAGTTCACTACCGTTTGGAGTCCAGCGTGTGGCCATCTCCCTGGTAATTTGCATTCTACACTATGTGATCAAAAGTATTTGGACACCTGGCTGAAAATGACTTACAAGTTCGTGGCGCCCTCCATCGATAATGCTGGGATTCAGTATGGTGTCGGCCCACCCTTTGCCTTGATGACAGCTTTCACTCTCGCAGTCATACGTTCAGCCAGGTGATGGAAGGTCTCATGGGGAATGGCAGCCCATTCTTCACGTAATTCTGCACTGAGGAAAGGTATCGATATCGGTTGGTGAGGCCTGGCACGCAGTTGGCGTTCCAAAACGTCCCAAAGGTGTTCCGTAGGATTTAGATCAGGACTGTGTGCAGGCCAGTCCATTACAGGGATGTTATTGTCGTGTAACCATTCCGCCACAGGCCGTGCATTGTGAACAGGTGCTCGATCGCCATCCCCGAATTGCTCTTCAACAGTGGGAAGCAAGAAGGTGCTTAAAACAACAGTTTAGGCCTCTGCTGTGATAGTGCCACGCAAAACAACAAGGGGTGCAAGCCCCCTCCATGAAAAACACGACCACATCATAATACCACCGCCTCCGAATTTTAGTGTTGGCACTACACTCGCTGGCAGATGACGTTCACCGGACATTCGGCATACCCACACGCTGCCATCGGACCGTCACATTGTGTACCGTGAATCGTCACCCCACACAACATTTTTTCAGTGATCAATAGTCCAATGTTAACGCTCCTTATACCAAGCAAACATCGTTTGACATTTACCGGCATGATGTGTGGCTTATGCGCAGCCCCTCGAACTGTGATTGTACTTGCAGTGGACCCTGATGCAGTTTGGAATTCCTGCTTGATGGTCAGGATAGATGTTTGCCTATTACACATTACGACCCTCTTCAACTGTCGGTGGTCACTGTCAGTCAACAGACGAGGTCGGCCTGTATGCTTTTGTGTTGTACGTGTCCCTTCATGTTTCCTCTTCACTATCACATCGAAAACAGTGGACCTAGGGATGGTTATGAGTGTGGAAATCTCGCGTACAGACGTATGACACAAGTGACTCCCAATCATCTGACCACGTTCGAAATCCGTGAGTTCCGCGGAGCGTCACATTCTGCCCTCTCACAATGTCAAATGACTACTGTGGCCGCTGATACGGAGTACCTGGCAGTAGTAGGCAGCCCAATGCACCTAATAGGAATAATATATGTTTTCGGGTGACCGGATACTTTTGATCACGTGGTGTATGTCATATCACAGAGATCTGAAGGATTCACTACCATCTGGCTCCCAACGTAGAACGATCTCATTGGTAATTTGCATGCTATGCGGTATCACGGAGCATATTGAAAGATTCACCACAATGTGTTGTAATTATTGTATTCCAAATTATACGTAGGATCTCAAGTAAAATGTGCATCGTATGTTGTTGTTGTTGTTGTTGTTGTCTGTTGTTGTTGTTCTGGTCTGGTGTGTTGTTGTTGTTCTGGTCTTCGCTGTGATGAATGGTTTCATGCAACGCTTTTGTATACTGTGCAAGTCTTTTATCTCTGTATAAATACTATAGCCTACATCCATTTGAACGTGCTTACTGTAATCAAGCGTTGTTCACCTTCTACAATTTTCGGCTCCTTTCCCCCTCCGTAAACACACACACACACACTCACACACAACTTTCCTCCGCTAACGATTCCTTGACTTCTCTGTATGTGTTACATCGACCGATTCCTTCTTTTAGTCACATTTTACCACAAATTTTGGTTTTCCCAGATTCGGTTCAGCCGGCCGCTGTGGCAGAGCGGTTCTAGGCGCTTCAGTCTGGGAACCACGTGACCGCTACGGTCGCAGGTTCGAATCCTGCCTCGGGCATGGATGTCTGTGATGTCCCTAAGTTAGTTAGGTTTAAGTAGTTCTAAGTTCGAGGAGACTGATGACCTCAGCTGTTAAGTCCCATTGTGCTGAGAGCCATTTGAACCATTTGAACCAGATTCGGTTCGGCATCTCCTCATTCATTATTCTATCTATTCCTCTAGCCTTTAAGAATCATGTGTAGTATCACATTTCAGTAGTTTCTATTCTCTTCGTTGCTGAACTGTATAGCTTTCAAAGTTTCACTTCCATACTAGGCTACACTCGAGACAATTATCTTCAGAAAATAGTTTATAACATATAATTTATATTCGTCGTTAACAAATTACTCTTTTTCATGATTTTTTTCTTGCTGCTTCCAGTTTACATTTTATAGCCTCTCCACTTCGGCTTCATGACATATTTTGCTGCCCGAACGGCAAAACTCTTCTACTACTTTTAGTGTCGCATTCCTTAACGCACTCTCCATCGCCTGATTTAACTCGACTACATTGCATGACCCTTGTTTTACTTCTGTCGATTTTTGTCTTATAGCCTCTACTGAATACGACATACAATGCTTTTAACTGATCTTCCACGTCCTTTACAGTCTCTGACAGAATTACAGCCGGCCGCGGTGGTCTAGCGGTTCTAGGCGCTCAGTCCGGAGCCGCGCGACTGCTACGGTCGCAGGTTCGAATCCTGCCTCGGGCATGGATGTGTGTGATGTCCTTAGGTTAGTTAGGTTTAAGTAGTTCTCAGTTCTAGGGGACTGATGACCATAGATGTTAAGTCCCATAGTGCTCAGAGCCATTTGAAGCATTTTAACAGAATTACAACGTCATCGATACACCCCAAATTTTATTTCATTTCCCTGAAGTGTAAACCCCTTCCAAATATCTATTTCGTTTCCTTCATAGATTGCTCAATGCACAGACTGAATAACATCGAGAATTGGCTACAAATGTGTCTCATTACCTTCTCAACCATTGCTTCCCCCTCATGTCATTGGACACTTACAACAACAGTCTGGTTTCCGTGCAAATTGGAGATAACCTTTTGCTCTTTGTATACTGTCTCTGCTACCGTCAGAATTTCACAGAGTGTATTCCAGTCAACGTTTTCGAATGTTCTCTCGATGTCTTCGAATGCTGTAAACATAGGTTGGCCTTTGTTCAATCTTTCGTCTCAGGTAAGCCATAACAGCCGGCCGCTGTGACCGAGCGGTTCTAGGCGCTACAGTCTGGAACCGCGCGACCGCTACGGTCACAGGTTCGAATCCTGCCTCGGGCATGGATGTGTGTGATGCCCTTAGGTTAGTTAGGTTTAAGTAGTTCCAAGTCTATGGGACTGATGACCTCAGAAGTTAAGTCCCATAGTGCTCAGAGCCATTTGAACCATAAGCCATAACGTCAGCATCGCCTCGCGCGTTCCTGCATCTTTCCAGCACCAAAATTGAGCCTCTCATAGGTTGGTCTCTGTCAGTTTCGCCATTATTCTGCAAATGATTCGGGCCACTATTTGTCAACCGTACCTTTTAAACTGATGGTTCGATAACATTCAAACTTATCAGCACTACCGGCTTTGGATTAGCACACTCTTCTTGACGTCTGAGGGTATTTCGGATGTTTCGTATACCTTGCACACAAGGTGGATTACCTTTGTTTTGCCGCTGTGGCACGGCATCCCATGTGTTCAGATTTCAATCAAATCCCAGAAAAAGGTGAATGTGAAAATTGTAAATGTACATATGAAAACAATCATTCTTCATTTTTTTTCTCATATTACACCATTTTATCCGCATTTTCAAAATTCTTTTACCGTATCAAACGCTTTTAAGTCATCCAGATAGCACGCATACGTGCCAAAGCGTTGGCCAGGTACTGGTGAGGTTGAAGTTCTGCCCTGAGCCTCTATGAGTAAGCTAATGGGTGTTCCTCCGGCAGGGAGGGACAATAAGAAACGTAGCTAGTAACATGTCCACTTGCGCTGGTGGAAGGACCAGCTCAAATGCTAGCCTAACTCTGACGGAAAATCACGAAGTGACCCAAACTGAAAGGGTGGAGCCCACAGCCCAAGCAGTAAACACGTGTCTTCATTGTAACGGAATGATTTTCACACAGTCGCTTAGCTGTATATCAATTTATTCATAGAGCTTTTGTGTTAACAACGCCCTTGGTCTAGGGTTCGCCGGCACTTTAGCTCAGCGTGTTCGGTCGCAGGGTCATCTTCCCTCTGTAATAAAAAACACTGAGTAAACTGATCAACGATGAACTTGAAAGGGTGTCACAGGACGCCCGCCCCGAATAAACCTAACGGACAAAAACGAACAAAACGAAATTAAGAAAAAAAGTTTGTGTCTTCGGTTAGTAATCAAAATGTCTTCGATCATGGGTTAGAAACCCGCCACACCGTAAGAATTCACCCTCATTCTGCTAACTGCCTCGTCAAAGATGGCGGAGGAGCGGACAGAGGTTCAGGGCACTCTCGTGTCCTAGGAGTGGGAAACCGCCCCTTAAGGTGGGAGAATCAGCAATGATTGCAGAAGGCAATGGAAACCACTGCATTAAAGACACGGAACGTGTATCCACAGGACATGTGATCTGTTACTGATAAAGTGCCATTGTGATTTCTTCATTGGAAAAAAATCCGGAATAGTCCTCCATTCAGATCTCCGGAAGGGGAGTTGACCATGAGAAAAAGATTGAATAATCAACGAAAGTATAACGTACTACGAGTCGGGGCGAAGAACGTCAGAAGCTTGAACGTGGTAGGGAATCTAGAAACCCAGAAAAGGGAAATGTAAAGGCTCAATCTAGGTATAGTAGGGGTCAGTGAAGTGGTACGGAAAGAAGACAAGGACTTATGGTCAGATGAGTGTAGGATAATATCAACAGCAGCAGAAAATGGTATCACGGGAGTACGATTCTTTATAAATAGGAAGGTAGGGCAGAGTGTGTGTTACTATGAACAGGTCAGTGATAGGGTTGTTCCTATCAGAATCGACAGCAAACCAACACCGAGAAATAGATCAGGCATACATGCCGACGTCGCAAGCCGAAAATGAAGACATGGAGAAAGTATATGAGGATACTGTAAGGGTAATACAGTACGTTACAGGAGGTGAAAATCTAATAGTCATGGGGGACCGTAATGTAGTAGTGGATGGAATAGAAGAAAATATTATAGCAGAATATGGGCTTCGGGTAAGGAATGAGAGAGGAGAAAGACTAATTGAGTTTTGTAATAAATTTCAGCTGGTAATAGCGAATATTCTGTTCAGGAATCACAAGGGGAGGAGTCATTCTTGGAAAAGGCCGGGTGATACGGTACGATTTCAATTATATTACATCAGGGTCAGACAGAGACTCCGAAATCAGATACTGTATTGTAGAGCGTACCCAAGAGCAGACGTAGACTCAGATCTCAACGTTATAGTGATGAAGAGTAGGCTGTAATTCAAAATATTAGCCAGGAAGAATCGATAAGCAAAGAAATGGGATATGGACGTACCAAGGAATTATGAGGTACGCTTGAAGTTCTTTAAGGATATAGATACAGCAATAAGGAATAGCTCAGTAGGCAGTAAAGTAGAAGGGGAATGGACACCAATAAAATTGGCAGTCACAGAATTTGAAAAGATAAACATAGATACGAAGAAGATAATTGCGACGAAACCATGGGTAACAGAAGAATAATTCAGTTGATCGATGAAAGAAGGAAGTACAAAAATATTAAGAGAAATTCATAAATACAGAAATACAAGAAGCTGGGGAATAAAATAAATAATAGAAAGTGCAGGGAAGCTAATACGAAATGGCTACATGAAAAATGTGAAGAAATCGGAAAAGAAATGATTGTCGGACGGACAGACGCAGCATACAGGAAAGTTAAAATAAACTTCGGTGAAATTAAAAGCAAGGATCGTAACATTAAGACTACTAAGGGAATTCCATTGTTAAATGCAGAGGAGAGAGCGGACAGGTGGAAAGAGTATATTGAAGGCCTCTATGAGGGAGAAGATTTGTCTGTTGTGCCAGAAGAAGAAATAGGAGTAGATTTAGAAGAGATAACGGATTTAATATTAGAATCAGAATTCCGGGTACTTATGATCAAATAAGGCAGTAGAGATAACATTCTCTCAGAATTTCTAAAATAGTTGGGGGGAAGTTGCTACAAAGCGACTATTCACTTTGGTGTGTCGAATGTTTGAGTCTGGCGACATACCATCTGACTTTTGGAAAAATATCATGCACACAGATCCGAATACTGCAAGAGCTGACACGTGTAAGAATTGTCGCACTATCAGCTTAACAGCCCTTGTATTAAAGTTATTGACAAGAATAATACACAAACGAAAGGAAAAGAAAATGGAGAATGTGTTAGATTACGATCAGTTTGGCTTTAGGAAAGGTAAAGCCGCCAGAGAGGCAGTTCCGACGTTCGGTTAATAATGGAAGCAAGGCTAAAGAAAAATCAACACGCGTTCGTAGGATTTGTCGTCCTGGAAAAAGCGTTCGACTATGTCAAATGGTGCAAGATGTACGATGTTCTTTGTAAAACAGGGGAAAGCTGTATGGAAAGACGGGTAATATACAATATGCACGAGAGCCAAGAGGGAACAATAGTAGGTCAAGAACAAGAACGATGTGCTGAGATTGAGAAGGGTGTAAGACATGGATGTAGTCTTTCTCCCGTACTATTCAGTCTATACAGCGAAGAAGCAAGACAGATGTTGTTGTTCTGTGGTCTTCAGACCAGAGACTGGTTTGATGCAGCTCTCCATGCTACTCTATCCTACAACCTATATGCTTCTGAAACTGCTTTGTGTATTCATCTTATGGTCTTCCTCTAAGATTTTTACCCTCCACGCTTTCCTCCAATTCTAAATTGATGATCACTTGATGCCCGAGAATCTGTCCTACCAACCGATCCCTTTTTCTAGTCATGTTGCGCCACAAATTCTCCCCAAATCTAGTCAGTATCTCCTCATTAGTTGTGTGATCTACTCATCTAATCTTTAGCATTCTTCTCTAACATCACATTTCGAAAGTTTCTATTCTCTTCTTTTCTAACCTATTTATCGTCCATGTTTCACTTCCGTACATGGGTAAACTCCATACAAATACTTTCAGAAAAGACTTCCTGACACTCAAATCTACACTCGGCGTTAACAGATTTCTCTTCTTCAGAAACGCTTTTCTTACCATAGTCAGTCTACATTTTATATCCTCTCTA
Source organism: Schistocerca americana (assembly GCF_021461395.2). Lineage (NCBI taxonomy): Eukaryota > Metazoa > Arthropoda > Insecta > Orthoptera > Acrididae > Schistocerca > Schistocerca americana. The sequence continues at coordinate 487,512,840 of NC_060124.1, read as the reverse complement.
CTTTGACTATCATCAGTTATTTTGCTCCTCAAACAGCAAAACTCATCTACTACTTTAAGTGTCTCATTTCATAATCTAATTCCCTCAGCATCACCTCATTTAATTCGACTACATTCGTTTTGCTTTTGTTGATGTTCATCTTACATCCTCCTGTCAAGACACTGTCCATTCCATTCAACTGCTCTTCCAGGTTCCTTGCTGTCTCTGATAAAATTACAATGTCGTAAACCTCAAAGTTTTTTTTTCTTCTCCGTGGATTTAATTTTTAGTCCACATTTTTCTTTTGTTTCCTTTACTGCTTGCTCAATATACAGATTGAATAACGTCTGGGATAGGCTAAAACCCTGTCTCACTTCCTTCTGAACAACATGCTTCCCTTTCATGTCCTCCGACTCTTACAACTGTCATCTGGTTTCTCTACAAATTGTAAATAGCCTTTCGCTCCCTGTATTTTACCCCTGCCACCTCCAGAATGACAATGACAGATAAAGAAAGGTTAAAGAATGCAATTAAAATTCAAAGTGAAAGGATATCAGTGAGGTTGCTATCCTGAAGAAGAATAACAAGATCTGATGAATGAAATGAACAGTCTAATGAGTGTAGTATACAGGGTGGTCCATTGAAAGTGACCGGACCAAATATCTCAAAAGAAAAAACTACAAAGAGCGAAACTTGTCCAGCTTGAAGGGGGAAACCAGATGGGGCTATGGTTGGCCCGCTAGATTTCGCTGCCATAGGTCAAAGGGATATCAACCGCGTTTTTTTAAAATGGGAACCCCCATTTTTATTACATATTCGTGTAGTACGTAAAGAAATATGAATGTTTTAGTTGGACCACTTTTTTCGCTTTGTGATAGATGGCGCTGTAATAGTCACAAACATATGGCTCAAAGTTTTAGACGAACAGTTATGTACGTTTGAACATTTTATTTCGGTTGTTCCATTGTGATACATGTACCTTTGTGAACTCATCATTTCTGAGAACGCATGCTGTTACAGCGTGATTACCAGTAAATACCAAATTAATGCAATAAATGCTCAAAATGATGTCCGTCAACCTCAATGCATTTCTTAATACGTGTAACGACATTCCTCTCAACAGCGAGTAGTTCGCCTTCTGTAATGTTCACACATGCATTGACAATGCGCTGACGCATATTGTCAGGCAGATGTTGTTGGTGGATCACGATAGCAAATATCCTTCAACTTTCCCCACGGAAAGAAATCCGGGGACGCCAGATCCGGTGAACGTGCGGGCCAAGGTACGGTGCTTCGACGACCAATCCACCTGTCATGAAATATGCTATTCAATACCACTTCAACCGCACGCGAGCTATGTGCCGGACATCCATCATATTGGAAGTACATCGCCATTCTGTCATGCAGTGAAACATCTTGTAGTAACATCAGTAGAACATTACGTAGGAAATCAGCATACATTGCACCATTTAGATTGCCATCGATAAAATGGGGGCCAATTATCCGTCCTCCCATTATGCCGCACTATACATTAACCCGCCAAGGTTGCTGATGTTCCACTTGTCGGAGCCATCGTGGATTTTCGGTTGCCCAATAATGCATATTATGCCGGTTTACGTTACCGCTGTTGGTGAATGACACTTCGCAGCTAAATTGAACGCGTGGAAAAAAATCTGTTCTCGTCCCGTAATTTCTCTTGTGCCCAGTGGCAGAGCTGTACACGACGTTCAAAGTCGTCGCCATGCAATTCCGGGTGCATAGAAATATGGTGCGGGTGCAATCGATGTTGATGTAGCATTCTAAACACAGAAGTTTTTGAGATTTCCGATTCTCGCGCAATTTGTGTGCTAGTGATGTGCGAATTAGCCGCGACAGCAGCTAAAACACCTACTTGGGCATCATCATTTGTTGTAGGTCGTGGTTGACGTTTCACATGTGGGTGAACACTTTCTGTTTCCTTAAATAACGCAACTATCCGGCGAACGGTCCGGACACTTGGATGAGGTCGTCCAGGATACCGAGCAGCATACATAGCACACGCCCGTTGCTCATTTTGATCACAATAGCCATACATCAACACGACATCGATCTTTTCCGCAATTGGTAAACGGTCCATCTTAACACGGGTAATGTATCACGAAGCAAATACCGTCCGCACTGGCGAAATGTTACGTGGTACCACATACTTATACGTTTGTGAATATTACAGCGCCATCTATCACAAAGCGAAAAAAGTGGTCCAACTAAAACATTCATATTTCTTTAAGTACTACACGAATATGTAATAAGAAATGGGGGTTCCTATTTTTAAAAAACGCGGTTGATATCCGTTTGACCTATGGCAGCGCCATCTAGCGGGCCAACCATAGCGCCATCTGGTTTCCCCCTTCTAGCTGGACAAGTTTCGTTCTTTGTAGTTTTTTCGTTTCACGCTTATTTCGTGAGATATTTGGCCCGGTCACTATCAATGGACCACCCTGTATAGATGGAGAGGAAATTGAAAGAAGACGAAAGTAGTGAGAAGTTACAGAAATGAGAACAGCGAGAAACTTAACATCAGGATTGATGGTCACGAAGTAGATGAAGTTAAGGAATTCTACTACCTAGGCAGCAAAATAACAGACGACGGATGGAGCAAGGACAGCAAAAGCAGACTAGCGCTGGTAAAAATGGCATTCCTGGACAAGAGAAGTCCACTAGTATCAAAGATAAGCCGGCCGCGGTGGTCTAGCGGTTCTAGGCGCTCAGTCCGGAACCGCGCGACTGCTACGGTCGCAGGTTCGAATCCTGCCTCGGGCATGGATGTGTGTGATGTCCTTAGGTTAGTTAGGTTTAAGTAGTTCTAAGTTCTAGGGGACTGATGACCACAGATGTTAAGTCCAATAGTGCTCAGAGCCATTTGAACCATTTGAACCATCAAAGATAGGCCTTAATTTGAGGAAGACATTTCTGAGAATCTACGTTTGGAGCACAGCATTGTATGGTAGTGAAACATGGGCTGCGGGAAAATCGGAACAGAAGAAATTTAATCATTTGAGATATGGTGCTACAGACGACTATTGAACATTAAGTGGAGTGATAAGGCAAGGGATGAGGAGGTCTTGAACAGAATCAGAGAGGAAAGGAATATGTGGAAAACTAAAAAATGGTTCAAATGGCTCTGAGCACTATGGAACTTAACATCTGAGGTCATCAGTCCCCGAGAACTTAGAACTACTTAAACCTAACTAACCTAAGGACATCACACACATTCATGCCCGAGGCAGGATTCGAACCTGCGACCGTAACAGCAGCGCGGCTGCGGACTGAAGCGCCTAGAACCGCTCGGGCACAACGGCCGGCTTGAGGAAAACAATAACAAGGTGAAGGGACAGGGTGATAGGACAGCTTTAAGACATCAGGGAATGACTTCCATGGTGCTAGAGGGAGCTGTAGAGGGCAGAAACTGTAGATGAAGACGGAGATTGGAATACATGCAGCAGATAGTTGAGGTCGTAGTCTGCTAGAGCTACTCTGAGATGAAAAGGTTGTCACAGGAGAGGAATTCGTGGCGGGAGGCATCAAACCAGTCAGAAAACTGGTGACTCAAAAAATAGTGTTTTCATACATATTCAACTGTTCTTGAACTTTCCTGAAGTTTACTTCAAGTTTACCTTGCGTTTATAGCTTTTGTATGTATTCCTTCCTTCTGAGAATGTACGTTTGGAGCACAGTACTGTATGGTAGTGAAACATGGACCGCACGAATTATTTATTTTACTATATTTATGATCAGTATTTATATATTTTACTATAAATCCAGTCACAGACCACAAATGTTTATTAATGAATTTATTTATTTCGGTCAACGAGTATGACCCGAGCAAAGACAGTATACCACACTATTCGTGTCACTGCGTATTTTGATGGTGCAGTCACACGTGGATACGTCCAACGTGATGCAGTGCACAGCAGCGGAACTCCTCTGAAAAGACACTTTGTGCCACCTGACTAATCCGTGTTATCGTTGGACGCACCGCTGACCAACTACTGTCGCGGCTGGTCAAACTGCTGCAATGGCCGTCTTCAGTCGCTGGTGATCCACATTGTACTGTCCTTGCAGTCGCGCGCATTTCTCCAAACAAGCCCATATCCTCACTGAAGGTTGTTGACGTTTGTATACGATCCTGAGCGGCCGAGCGAACAATATCTCTCTTCTCTCGGGCGCTAGTCGCGTGGGTCCGTTGAGATTCTACATAGCATTGAATATGGCCCTCTTGATTCCATCCGTCCTGGGATACCGGCGCTTGAGAGCAGCAGTATTGGGGAACGATAAACCGACAAACATGGGTAACATGATGCCTAAAATGCAATTCGCACAAACAATCAACATTCAAACGCAATTTCTGAGTTAGAAAACCGCAGCGTTATCTTCCCTTCGACGTCAATTCTACCGCCTTTTTGCGGCTACGGTGAAACGGTAATCATTTTCATGTTCAAATATTGTCCTCCAAGACATATGCCAGTTTGTGGGATATGGCACCTAAACGATTTAATTTTAATAGACAACGATGGATTAACTATTTCTGCTGGGACACTCTGTACGTACACGACGAAGTAGGTGCAAAATTTCAAAGCCGTTCTGAACGAGTGTACTGCCTGCGACAGACTCGCCGACGCCTGCTTTTTTATTTCCGACTCTTTTGCTTCGCAGAATGTCGCTGCCGTTTCTACGGCTCAGTAAGAACCAGCCTCCTCAGCAGAGTCTGGCAAGCTTCTCTAGACACTCCTAGGCGACCTGCGACTTTCACAGCCGCCATCCAAAATTTACGAGTGCGCGGCGGAGCTGCTGGAAGAACAAGACGCTCGCTCGGCCCGCTGTCTCGTTATGAGCGAGCGACCGCGTCGTCGCCGTCGCCTCACCTGAACTTATGACCTTTGCCCAACGACGCTGAACTCATCCCGCCCCGTCGCCATCCTTGCTGCTTTCATCTCCACAGCTCGCTAGTTTTCCTGAATAAAAGTAAAGACGCCGCCCTCATTAGCTTCCTAACTTGACTTTTTTCTAGAGAATTCCATCGTAATTGGCAAAATAATGCGTAGAAGTGGAATTAACTTTTGTAAGAAACCTTGCTCACGTCAGTCTAATCTATTAATAACTTATAAGGCGAGAAACTATGATTCTTCTCACTGAAATATATGTTTTGAAACCTTTTTTGAGTCAGCTGTCTTCCGACTGGTTTGATCCGTCCCGCCACAAATTCCTCTCTTGTACCGGCCTCTTCATCTTAGAGCCGCACTTGCACCCAGTGCTCTCAACTTTGAGGGGCACTCAGATGAAAACTCTTGATTACTAAAAAAGTAATCGTAATAACTGTTAATATATTTATCCTACTGTGAGACAAGACGGTCAATACCATGAGATACTTTCAATTCTACTTTTATCCATGACATACTTGCTCCTGCGACAGACCCTACGACCACAAAATCAATATAGTACCCCTCCCCACAACTCCGTCCAACCTGCCTGTCCTGGACCGATAGGTTTAAACTTGGTTGTCCTCTAGACAGATGCGGACTGTTGTGAATACACTCCTGGAAATTGAAATAAGAACACCGTGAATTCATTGTCCCAGGAAGGGGAAACTTTATTGACACATTCCTGGGGTCAGATACATCACATGATCACACTGACAGAACCACAGGCACATAGACACAGGCAACAGAGCATGCACAATTTCGGCACTAGTACAGTGTATATCCACCTTTCGCAGCAATGCAGGCTGCTATTCTCCCATGGAGACGATCGTAGAGATGCTGGATGTAGTCCTGTGGAACGGCTTGCCATGCCATTTCCACCTGGCGCCTCAGTTGGACCAGCGTTCGTGCTGGACGTGCAGACCGCGTGAGACGACGCTTCATCCAGTCCCAAACATGCTCAATGGGGGACAGATCCGGAGATCTTGCTGGCCAGGGTAGTTGACTTACACCTTCTAGAGCACGTTGGGTGGCACGGGATACATGCGGACGTGCATTGTCCTGTTGGAACAGCAAGTTCCCTTGCCGGTCTAGGAATGGTAGAACGATGGGTTCGATGACGGTTTGGATGTACCGTGCACTATTCAGTGTCCCCTCGACGATCACCAGTGGTGTACGGCCAGTGTAGGAGATCGCTCCCCACACCATGATGCGGGTGTTGGCCCTGTGTGCCTCGGTCGTATGCAGTCCTGATTGTGGCGCTCACCTGCACGGCGCCAAACACGCATACGACCATCATAGGCACCAAGGCAGAAGCGACTCTCATCGCTGAAGACGACACGTCTCCATTCGTCCCTCCATTCACGCCTGTCGCGACACCACTGGAGGCGGGCTGCACGATGTTGGGGCGTGAGCGGAAGACGGCCTAACGGTGTGCGGGACCGTAGCCCAGCTTCATGGAGACGGTTGCGAATGGTCCTCGCCGATACCCCAGGAGCAACAGTGTCCCTAATTTGCTGGGAAGTGGCGGTGCGGTCCCCTGCGGCACTGCGTAGGATCCTACGGTCTTGGCGTGCATCTGTGCGTCGCTGCGGTCCGGTCCCAGGTCGACGGGCACGTGCACCTTCCGCCGACCACTGGCGACAACATCGATGTACTGTGGAGACCTCACGCCCCACGTGTTGAGCAATTCGGCGGTACGTCCACCCGGCCTCCCGCATGCCCACTATACGCCCTCGCTCAAAGTCCGTCAACTGCACATACGGTTCACGTCCACGCTGTCGCGGCATGCTACCAGTGTTAAAGACTGCGATGGAGCTCCGTATGCCACGGCAAACTGGCTGACACTGACGGCGGCGGTGCACAAATGCTGCGCAGCTAGCGCCATTCGACGGCCAACACCGCGGTTCCTGGTGTGTCCGCTGTGCCGTGCGTGTGATAATTGCTTGTACAGCCCTCTCGCAGTGTCCGGAGCAAGTATGGTGGGTCTGACACACCGGTGTCAATGTGTTCTTTTTTCCATTTCCAGGAGTGTAGTAGTTAACAACTGGCAGGGACCGGCGGGCTGGGGAAGTGCAGGGAGGGAGGGTGGTAAGTCAGTGTATCAGAAATGCAATACAAGGTAGTATACCTATCCCAATATGTCTGAATACAATACACGCTGAATTCAAAGCATGTATACTGAAGAGCCAAAGAAACTGGCACACCTGCCTACTATCGTGTAGGGGCCCCGCGAGCACGCAGAAGTGCCACAACACGACGTGGCATGGACTCGACTAATATCAGAAGTAGTGCTGGAAGGAACTGACACAATGAAGTGTGAGTTCTGCCATGGCTTCAGTGACTGAAAAATTGATCAATGGCAGGACAAGGTGTCCACCTCCTCCAGTGTAAGTCGGACTGTGCTGTTGTCCAAGAATGAGGCACTCCTCATTGAGGACCAACCATGTCATCTGCACAACAGATGGCTTAACTTATGATGTCTTCCATATGGTGAAAACTGTGACTGACGCATTTGAGTCTCAGAATCAACTACACATCCAGGATCTCACGCCTGATGAACTCCAGAATGAACACGATATTCTGACAGCCGTTACCGTTTTCAGAAACAAATCACCTTTTACTGCCTCTCACCTTATGGCCCCAGCGGAAATCCAACGGATCCTCCAGTGGGACTGTGGGCTGTCGGCTTCCAGAATGAATGGTATCTTACACGAACACCTCCGTCGGTTCCCGCGCAAGTCAGTCCTCTTATTCACTGAACTGCTGTCTCACAACTGATCCTTTCCCCCGACAGTGGAAGCAGACCACATTGATTGCAATCCCCAAACCCTAGAAGGCTCCTACAGTCCCTACCAACAACAGGCCCATTAGTTTTCTGAATAACATAGCAAAAGTCCTGGAATCTTTGATCCCCCACCGCATTTATCAGCCACTAGCGTCGGCTTGGAGAATCAATTGTTCAATTGTGTGTGAAATCTTATGGGACTTAACTGCTAAGGTCATCAGTCCCTAAGCTTACACGCTACTTAATCTAAACTATCCTAAGGACAAACACACACACCCATGCCCGAGGGAGGACTCGAACCTCCGCCGGGACCAGCCGCACAGTTTGGAGAATCCATCCAGAACAGTTTCACATCCCATCTGTGAGCCGAACTAAAAGTTCTTAGGCTCACAGAAAACGTCAGCAAAGACTTCAACTCCGCCATGTCGATGCCAGCAGTTTTCCTGGACCTGCAAAATGCTTACAACAGAACAGTCTCGTGTACAAAATGCTGACCCAGACGAGCATCCTAAACAGCACCTCCGTGACTGGACCTTCCCGGTTGCTCAACATGGAAAACTCTTGAGCATATATCACATGTCGATGGTTACCCTTCAAGGCTCTGTTGTCTCCCACCTCTTCAACATTTATGTTAATGATATTCCAGTCATCTCACATTGCCACCTGTTGCAATACGCCGATGATATGGCGCTCTACACGACTGGATGCAACACGGTCAAGTTCATTGCTCGTCTCCAGAGGGAGGTGGACACAAAAGTCACCTGGTGTCTTTCAAACAAGTTTGCCCTCAATTCCATCAAAACTACAGCGGTCTACTCTACCACATGGCATTCTATCCTCCACCACAACACCACTATTGGAGGTATTTGGGTGCCATGGTCCCCAGATACCAAATACCTAAAAGTCCGGATGAACATGCGGAATGTATCACTCAAAAGGTACAGAAGCTGACAAGAGCATTGTACCCACTCTTTAACTTAGACACCAATCTCCAACTCCACTGTACAGTTGTCCGTCCTTCCCTCACCTATGGCTCCACCACATGGCCACATTTAGTGCTTCCTGGATCCAGACCCTCCAGCACCTGCAGAATAAGGTGCTTCTGTGGAGTCTCCATGCCCCTACACTAACGAGAATTGTTACCCTACTTATGGAAACAAACATTGTCCCTCTTAAGAAGTCCATTCGAGAGAAGGCAAGGCGGTTCTACAACAAAGTCGAACCCAGCGCGACAGGGACAATGGCTTGCAGCGCATTGACCCCACAACTCTCTGGCACTGGCACCAACACCCAGTTCCTCTTATCATCCAATAAGGGGTCAGTTTTGATACAGCTGCTCATTATGTGCATTTCTTGCTACGACCTCCGCTATATCTACCTATTTAGATGTGTCACTTCTTACCAGCAAGCCTTTGGAAGGTGGTACATGACTTGAAGCCCCACCGCCGCACCTTCAAAGTACAATACGAAGAGGTCATTGTAATATAGGAAGACTCTACTCCTTGACCAAGACAGACCACTCTAAACCAGTAACGCTGTACACAACCCACCACCAAAAAAGCCTTGGCATCAGTTTTCAGCGGGCCTCAGAGCCATAATCCTGAAGATGGCTACCACTTAGATCCACAAGATATTAAATCTAGTTGATTTTAAGTTCTGGCAGCAAACCTGAGGAGATCCTCAAGACTTACTACACTGGGAAACCTACACAGTCAGACTTCGTTTCTCTCTTTCCATAAGATCTACCCTTTCAATGTGTCCTATCTCCCCATAATTATATTGGTTGATTGGGATGTATACCTGTGTTAATTTCACGTCTTTTTGTTTTAAATGTGATCTTATCGTAATCGGTCTTCTGCCCATATAGTCTACATTTCCTTACGTCCTTCTCGCTTCTGTCCTAACAATATTCCCACTGCGTTTGCTCCACTTTCTTCCTCTCCAGAACATTGTAGCCTATATTTACTGTTTTCTGTGTGACCGTTTCCTCCCTGTCTCACTTAACACTGACAAGTACATCCAGGTTCTTCTTTTTCATCTCTTGTCTAACATTCTCTAAGTTTGCTCTCTGTAGTAAAGTTAGTAAATTCCCTGTTCCAATTCTGATGTATTCTTATTCTTCGTTCTTTCTTTTTTGGACATTTCCTCTCAATGTATTTCCCTACCAGTGATAAAACTGAGACGGAGCTTTACCTCTGGAATATTTTACAGAGAGTACAGCATGTACTTGGTAGTGATCCATCCTCAAAAATCTAATAATTACAACAAGTTACAATGTAAGCAGACAATGACAATGTGGCAATTAAATGCAGTGCTACAAATTAAAAAGTGACCTGTCGCTTAGGTATGTTAATCAAGAACTGAAAATATTTCGGTACACAATTTCATGAACTCCATTATGACACACACTCCGCTCTGTAAGAGGTGGAATCCAAAAGTTTCCGAAATTTGAATTTTGCGCGCAGGTGGTTAAGAGTTCGCTGAAATACCGAGAAGTATCTCCCTGGAATCAGTGGCAAGTGGCTGTGGACTGAGTTGTTTGGTTATCTGTTGGCGAAAATATTTTCATTGTCTGTAGTTTCTGAAAGAGCAGCCTATGTACATTGTTGTTTTAAACTTGTGAAAACTGCTGCAGAAATGTGCCAAATGTTGAAGCAAGGTTTTTAAGAGATTTAGATGCCGATGGAAACAACTGTTTAGATCAGACACAGACTTATAAGCCTTTCAAAAACTGGCGAACATCGACTGATGACGAGAGAATGTTACTAAAGTGATGAATTTGGTTCTGGAAGATCGTAATAGACTGTCCACGACTCTCTAGCACCTTGGGAATAAATTGTGATACATGTGACCGAGGCCTATGAGAATAATTGAACGTGAAAACGATTCAGGCGAAGTTTGAACCACGGACCAAGCAGAAACCGCCGCAAAGAAAGAGTTCTTCAGCTAAGACAGAAAAAAGTTGTAAAAGTTCTACAGGTCAAGTGTGCGGTAATGCCCTTGTTGATCAGTTCCTTTTTTACACTGGCGGGATTGTTAACAAAGAGCTGTCCCTCCGGGCCAGACGGTCAGTAGAGAGTTACATCATGAAGTTCAAAGCTGTTTCAGGGTGGAGATGAGGAGAAAACGTCCACAGCAATAGCGTACAAACTACTGTGCGCTCCCCATAACAACATACGATCGCATACGGACTATTTTATTCAAGAATTTTTTACTAACGGTGGGTGTTCTCCACCTTCCGTACTCACAAGACTTACCTACGTCTGACTTCTTCCTCAAGATGAAAATCGCTTTGGAAGGGTTCAGATTTCATGCGGAAGAGGGGATTCACTCGAAGTCACAAAATGGTTCAAATGGCTCTGAGCACTATGCGACTTAACTTCTGAGGTCATCAGTCGCCTAGAACTTAGAACTAATTAAACCTAACTAACCTAAGGACATCATACACATCCATGCCCGAGGCAGGATCGAACCTGCGACCGTAGCGGTCGCTCGGCTCCAGACTGCAGCGCCCAGAACCGCACGACCACTCTGGCCGGCGAATTCACAAAGAATATTAAAGAACCAAAAAGCAAAAGCCTTCCAGGATGCATTTCAAAAGCGTCACAAACGTTGGCATCGGTGTGTTCTTTCCCAAGTTGATCACTTCACTATTGCGCTTGTACAGATATGACTTCTGAAATTAGTCGTCATCACATCGTAAAACTCACCTGGGCACCTTCTATCTCATTAATGTCAATGTATTTTACAAGAGAAAAATTTGAATTTACTCCAGAATTTTCAGGAGCATCTACCAGTATTGTCTAAGTTAACGAATGTTTTCTAATGTTCTAGAATATTGTCGAAATTTCTAGAATATCACTAGGAAACGACACCTATCACATAGATCCCCACCCTGAACAAGTGCTTTGCGGAATGTAGTCAGGATACAGTAACAACTAATAGAAAGATGAGAAACTACTTAAATAGATAATGAATGTGTGAGCGAACATTTTTAGCAACAATAAATGACGAACCTTAGCAAACAAATCAGCGAATACAGATTATAGTACAAGGGGAAGATAAAATATTTAAATCTATTCACACAGTGATGAACCCAGATGAAAGCGTTAACTTACCAAAAGAATTCCAAAATTCACTCAGCGTTCACTGTAAGTCCTCACAAAAAAGCGTCTGAACAATATCATAGAAGCGGAAATATTGATCGGAAAAGGAAACGGGAAGTTTTTGTTCATACTACGAATTCCACTCATTTCAGCTAACATATCATTCAGCTTTAAAAGGTTCGATTTCCGATACGTTTAGCATACAATATGAGCACCAATAGAGCACAACGCAAACATTCTAACATTGAGAAGAGAATTTAAGAGAATCGTATTCCTCGCAAGTACAACCATACGTAGAGTTTCACGTGTTGAACAACCACAAAACTATTTTTGTCTTTGCACTCAAAAGCGACACACCAAATGTTGTTTATAACAATATACTCTAAGTGAGACGCTACAAAAATGAGATTGTCGTTACTACATTTTTTTCTAATTCAGAAAATAAATGGAGAAGAAAGAAAACTAGCGGAGGTCCTTCGCAGCTAGTAGTTAATAATTTTGACGTTCTTAAGGGTAGATCTAGTAACTAATGAAGAGGTACTGAATCGATTCACGGAGAAAGGACCTTCATAGTTAAACCTGACTCAAAGAAAAGTTAGGTTAATATAATTGTTATTAATTTGTATGAATTATATCTTAAGAGGCAACAACAGAACCAAACATATGAAGTGTATCTATGTATACATGCTGCTTGTTTTAACTTGAAACAACTAAATACTATACCTCGAAAAATACGCATCCCAGGAAAAAAGATTCCAGTAAAAAAATTAAGCCGTAATTTCACGGAGGACATCTGTGTTAAAACTGGCCACTTCCTAGCAGCCTCGCCCCCAATCCTCCGTGGGAGGGTCGATTATTCATTTTCAAATGAGAACCCATCCCCGTTTTAATTGCAGATTGAGATTCTACGCCAAAAAATGACTAGGGTCTACCAAAAATATTTTTTTCTATTCGTGATAGATGCCGCTGCGATCGACAAAATTGAATTTTTTCGGTTTTGTCCATTTAAGAACCGAGTCTTTTGTATCTACTTTATCCTACTTTACATTTTCGATAAAAATATAAACTTTTCATTTCCAAACGGTTGATATTACCGTTAAAAATTTAATTTAGTCTTGTACATTTCATTGTACAGAAAAACTTTTACGTTTAGATATTTGAAAATCTGGCAAGTGAGCCACATATAATGTGACATAGCTTCCTGTTCCCACACCATCAGGATGCTTGATTTCGGCGATTTCCCTCGACTTCGCCTCTGAAAATGCTAATTTTTCATATGAAACGTTTTTTCATATGATGTGTATTTTTCGAAATATTTACTTGTCCCAGTTAAAACAAACACTGTGCATAATCTGCAAGAAACCTGTCACATAGGGAAAGATATTACAATACAAGTATTATGTAAAACTCATCCATCAAAAAGTGAAAAATAAGCAGTTTTAGATGATATGTAGAAATGCTAAAAAGTATCACATTTCGCTCATCCTGAACTCAGTGTGTGTTGCAGCAGTCTGACTGTACTTCATATGGCCCTCATAACTACACTCTCTGGGTGCGTCCAAGAACAGGCATATCATAAGGTGCTCCATGTCCTGAATTTCACTACACTCATATTTACCAGTATCTATGTAATGACATTTGCTCATGTTTTGACCACCCTACGCCCACACGAAGTCGGTTCAAAGTTTTCTATTACCACCAGTCCAGATAAGAGTCTTAGGGTAGATCTTGCAGTTTGTTACTGGCGTTTGGACAGTCTTGTTACCAGAGTGATTTTATGTATACCTGAGATGGTTACACTGAATTCATAAAACCGTCTGGATTTAAGTCGTTTGGTCATGGTTTGATGTTTGTATAGAGAGTGACCCTTGTCACTTATCGTTTTCTTTTTTTCGTTCTTTGGACCTCAAAAAGAAAAAAATGGTTCAAAGGGCTCTGAGCACTATGGGACTTAACATCTGAGGTCATCAGTCCCCTAGAACTTAGAACTACTTAAACCTAACTAACCTAAGGACATCACACACATCCATGCCCGAGGCAGGATTCGAACCTGCGACCGTAGCAGTCGCGCGGTTCCAGAGTGCAGCGCCTAGAACCGCTCAGCCACACCGGACGGCTTTTGACCTCAGGAAGGTTCTTCAGATACTGAATACGAACGATCCACTCTAGTTGGATTCAGGTAGCCGTTTATTTTTCTGCAGGTATTATTAAGGACCGTATCAATTCTTTTTTGGCGTGCATAGATCCCTCCAAAACCGGAATTGTACTCTTGGCGACCGAGAGATAGGTGTCGAGTGCTGTGGAGCGTAGTATAATCTCTTTGACTTCCACTTTGCAGATGTTAATTTTTTTAGTATGCCTATTCATGTTTGAAATTTCCCTTTGATTTGCTCAGTGTCAGGTTAATAGAAGACATCAAGCAACATTTATGGAGGAAAAGTTTGTGTGTCTGGGTCAAGATTGTGGTGGGATACCAGAGCTTCAGTTAAGTAAGCAGGCTTAGTACTCGTAGTTATGTAGACATGAAAAGACTTGCACGCGATAGACTAGCGTGCAGTACTGCATCAATCCACTTTCAGTCTGATGACTACAACAACGATGAACTGTAAACTTGATGCTCTCAACTTGAGCTACTAGACTGAACCAAGACGTGTTTAACTCGGATGATGAAACACAGTCTTCGTGGCGATTGGTTTTGCTCCGTCGTTGGCACACTGGACTCGCATTCGGGAGGACGACCGTTCAAATCCGAGCATCCAGATTATGCTTATCCGTGACTTCCTTAAATCGCTCCAGCCAAATGCTAGGATGGTTCCTCTGAAAAGAGCACCGCCGAATTTCCTTTGACAAGACTTATGCTACTGCTGAATGGGTCGCTAGAATAATTAGTCACTTGCTGTTAGATTCTTTTTTATTGACGCGTTTTTGGCACAGCTCATCATTAGAACATCAAGCGTAAAACTCCTCAAACAAAGTATGGAGTTACATATGTCAGTCGTCAGCGTTTCGCGATCGAGAAGTCTCTTCACTCTCAACGCGTGACTGTGTGGTGTGCAATGTACAGTCACGGAATAATCGATGCGGTATTCCTTAATGGCACGGTGACTACCGAGAAGTACCTGAATGTTTTGAAAGATGATTTCATACCCATTATTCAAAGTGACCCTGATTTCGACAAGGTGAGGTTCATGCAAGCCGGAGCTCGACCCCACCGAAACAGGAGAGTGATGTCCTGGAGGAGCACATTGCCGGCCGCAGTGGACGGGCGGTTCTAGGCGCTTCAGTCTGGAACCGCGCGGCCGCTACGGTCGCAGGTTCGAATCCTGCCGCGGGCATGTATGTGTGTCGTTCTTAGGTTAGTTAGGTTTAAGTCGTTCTAAGTTGTAGGGGACTGATGACCTCAGATATTAAGTCCCATAGTGCTCAGAGCAATTTGAACCACTTAGGAGCACATTGGGGATCGCATTCTGGCTCTGGGGTACCCAGAAGCCACTGGCATGGGCCTCAACTGGCCGCCATATTCTCCGGATCTGAAAACATACGACTCCTTTTTGTGGGGCTATATTAAAGATAAGGCGTACAGTAATAACCCCAAAACTACTGCTGAGCTCAAAACAGCCATTCTGGAGGTCATCGACAGCATCGATGTTCCGAAACTTCAGCGGGTCATGCACAATTTCGCTATTCGTCTGCGCCATATCATCTCCAATGATGGCAGGCATATCCAACATCTCATAACCTAAATCCGAATAACTGTAGTGACGTTTACATGTTGAATAAAGCGTGTGCACAAAGTAGGCTGTAATTAATTTACGTTTTTTTTTAAATATAGCTCGATAATTGTCACCCTGTACATTCTCCAAAATTATTCTGTGACAGGTCCAATAGGAGGGCTTCGGCAATTCCCACCCATGCGCAGTATTCCAGCTGCAAGGGATCCTTCCACCTGGCGCAGCGGCTGCAGGGAGCGTCCGATGTAGCGATGTAGACATTAAAATACACTACTGGCCATTAAAATTGCTAGACCACGAAGATGACGTGCTGCAGACGCGAAATTTAACCGACAGGAAAAATATGCTGTGATATCCAAATGATTAGCTTTTCAGAGCATTCATACAAGGTTGGCGCCGGTGGCGACACCTACGACGTGCTGACATCAGGAAAGTTTCCAGCCGATTTCTCATACATAAACAGCAGTTGACCGGCGTTGCCTGGTGAAACGTTGTTGTGATGCTTCGTGTAAGGAGGAGAAATGCGTACCATCACGTTTCCGACTTTGATAAACGTCGGATTGTAGCCTATCGCGATTGCGGTTTATCGTATCGCGACATTGCTCCTCGCGTTGTTCGAGATCCAATGACTGTTAGCAGAATATGGAATCGGTGAGTTCAGGAGGGTAATACAGAACGCCGTGCTGGATCCCAACGGTCTCGTATCACTAGCAGTCGAGATGATAGGCATTTATCCGCATGGCTGTAATGGATCGTGCAGCCATGTCTCGATTCCTGAGTCAGCAGATGGGGACGTTTGCAAGACAACAACCATCTGCACGAACAGTTCAAAAATGGCTCTGAGCACTATCCGACTTAACTTCTGAGGTCATGTCGCCTAGAACTAAGAACTAATTAAAACTTATTAACGTAAGGACATCACACACATCCATGCCCGAGGCAGGATTCGAACCTGCGTCCGTAGCGGTCACTCGGCTCCAGACTGTAGCGCCTAGAACCGCACGGCCACTCCGGCCGGACGAACAGTTCGACGACGTTTGCAGCAGCATGGACTATCAGCTCCGAGACCATGGCTGCGGTTACCCTTGACGCTGCATCACAGATAGGAGAGCCTGCGATGGTGTACTCAACGACGAACCTGGGGGAGCACGAATGGCAAAACGTCATTATTTCGGATAAATCCAGGTTCTGTTTACAGCATCATGACGGTCGGATCCGTGTTTGGCGACATCGCGGTGAATGCACATTGGAAGCGTGTATTCGTCATCGACATACTGGAGTACCACCCGGCGTGATGGTATGGGGTGCCATTGGTTACAAATGGTTCAAATGGCTCTGAGCACTATAGGACTTAAGAGCTATGGTCATCAGTCCCCTAGAACTTAGAACTACTTAAACCTAACTAACCTAAGGACATCACACAACACCCAGTCATCCAGTCATCACGAGACAGAGAAAATCGCCATTGGTTACACGTCTCAGTCACCTCTTGTTCGCATTGACTTCACTTTGAATAGTGGACGTTACATTTCAGATGTGTGACGACCCGTGGCTCTACCCTTCATTCGATCCCTGCAAAACCCTACATTTCAGCAGGATAATGCACGACATCGTGTTGCAGGTCCTGTATGGCCTTTCTGGATACAGAAAATGTTCGACTGCTGCCCTGGCCAGCACATTCTCCAGATCCCTCACCAATTGAAATCGTCTGGTCAATGGTGGCCGAGCAGCTGGCTCATCACAATACGCCAGTCACTACTCTTGATGAACTGTGGTATCGTGTTGAAGCTGCTTGGGGAGCAGTACCTGTACACGCCATCCAAGCTCTGTTTGACTCAATGCCCAGGCGTATCATGGCCGTTATTACGGCCAGAGGTGGTTGTTCTGGGTACTGATTTCCAGGAACTAAGCACCCAAATTGCGTGAAAATGTAATCACATGTCAGTTCTAGTATAATATATTTGTCCAATGAATACCCGTTTATCATTTGCATTTCTTCTTGGTGCAGCAATTTTAATGGCCAGTAGTGTAATTTCTCAAAGACTAAACTGTAAGGAATCAAACAATATCATCAAATCTAGCAATACAATTCATTTTACCTGGTAAAAATCACGAAAATCACCTATTTTCTATGTGAGTAAATAGGGTTGCCACTTACGTTCCTTTCCTAATCCGCGCTTCCCTCTAACGACCTTGCTGTCGATAGGACGTTATACCCTAACCTTCCGCCCTTCGGCCGTCGTCAGCATGCTGTGAAGTTGAGCTGTGCACCGCACCCGGTTCCCAGCCTCTACCGGCGTCGCTCTGTCGCCGCCGCCCCAGCACATCCGTATAAGCAGTGGCGCGGCGGCGCTGATTGCTGCTGGCGCCACAGCAGCGGGGAGGACGGGGAACCCTCCCAGCTTCCCCTCCGCCCTCCTCCACCCCTCCTTCATAAATCAGGGGTGTGGCGGCGTGACGTCACGGACGTGAATCACGCGGCCGCTGATTTAGGGCGGCCGGGATCAGCCGGCGCCGAACCCGCGCCGCCGCTGAATGGAGCGCCAAACACAAAATTAATGCGCCGCGAAAATTGGGCGCCCGCGACGGTCGCTAATCCAGGGATATTGCGTCGCCGCCAGCAGGGGAATTCCCTCACTCCGGGGCGCGGCGCGGCGCAGCGGTGTATTTCGGGGAAGATCCGGCCTCTTTGCACACACGTCCAGGAACCACACGTGGAGGGACGAATGAGTGAGGTGCCGAGGTGGCGCAGCGGGCTGTTTCGCAGTCGTCGAGCTGAGTACGTGCCAACAACAGCGAGAGAATATCCTCCCACAGAAAATCGATCAGAAACTCTGAAATTTCTTTCTGATTTAGTACGTGTCGTAACTTGACTAGCCAATTGGTGGAACTACTGTGATTTTTGAACGTTGTCAACAACCCATGAGGTGCCACTGATATGACTATGCAAACAGGAGCACTATTCCAAACAAATAGTATCAGGCACGCATATACATCAATATTACATAAATATGCGTATATCCAAAACATTGGTTTATTCAGGAATACAAATACTCAACCTTCATGTGATCATTATATAGAAACAGTACTAGTCTGTGCCAGTGTTCCATTCAGAGACTAAGCCCGAAATCAGTGAATACGACTGTCTTCTTCCTGATGTAGACACTGCTCTGCTGCAATGTCTTACGTAGTCTTTGTGCTGATGATTTCATGTCGGACTCGTCTACGGCGAGCATGCGATTCCTTCGGCGAACAGGCCGATGCTCCTCAGCAGGTGAACCCAGTACCGATGGAACTTGATGGAACTGGAGCACCCCGTTAACAAGCAGAACGCGGCTTATATCCCGGATTGCACAGTGAATCAAACTGCATGCTACTTATTCCAGTGATTGCTGACGTGGAACACAGTTCACATTATGCTGGCGACCTCTGTTGTAGATCGCTCGAATCGCCAGATGTCACGCTCCGCCAGCGAGTTAGGCTGCCCCGCGCAACCTTTGTGGCTAGAATGAGTGAAGAAGTTGCGACCACGCGACTCACGGTCACAAAGTTACGCATAGCACATTTTAAAGATATGTGCTTTGTTCTGTCAGAGAAGGACCTAAAGTAACTTCTAGGTTCCATAAACTGGCCAATGGATCCAGCTGATTTTGCTAATCGCATGATGAAATTATTCCCAGTATTTCTGCTCAGTCGCATTTTATGATTAGCGATACATATGAAATTATAAGACGGGAGAGGAGCTTTGCAAACACCAATCGAAAACAAAAATTGATATATTATATTCTTTGGAAGTATGGAAAATTAAAGTACTTCAAATAAAAAGAATAGCATCCAGAAGGTGGCAAAGAGTGTATAAATCACCAAACATGAAGACTACAAAAGAAGCAGACTATGATAACACGGGATCCAGGGTTCTATTCCCGGCGGGGTCATGGATTTTCACCTGACTCGAGAAGACTGGGTGTTTGTGTTGTCATTATTTCCTCATCATCCTTGAAAGTGGCGAGATTGGACTGTGCAAAGATTGGGAATTTGTACGGGCGCTGATAACTGCGCAATTGAGCGCCCCACAAACCAAACATCATCACTATGATAACACAGTTTAATGATAGGAATTCAGTGGTAAGGCGGAAGGTTAAATAAGACGAGTGGAAGAGAGACAGTGACAACCAAAAATCCTTTTTTGTGGTTATTTGAGACACATGTTGGTTGATCTCTAGTCCTGGAGGAGATCATCCACGTGTTGTAGCCAGTATTAAAACGTACGAAACAGCAGTTCATTGAATAATTTCCTTTTCCCACTTACCACAGGTTTCAGATGCCTAACCTGTTAGTCCACATGGAATGGCTACAGACTACACCAACCGCAGAGGCACGTGTTGTCACTCCAAAGTCCAGGTAAAAGGTGCTGTGAGGGTTGATCCTATTCCTGAGTCCTCTTTATTGACACTTACCTAGAGAAACACAGCCGCACTCCGAAAGTGGGACGACGGGGCAGTATCATTACAGTATTGTCATCTCTCGTTCACCTCTATAATATTCATAAAACTGGTATTCACATGTAAGTTCTTAATAACTATCATTAATTTTTAACTTAGTTAACTTCTTCTACTATCTTCTACACAATAATTAAATATAAACTGATATTTTCACTCCTTGGAAGTGTGGGTTGATAAGATGATTGTATTAATGACTATGTACTCGCCACATGGACCAGACAGGCGAAAATTACATACTCGTGTAATCAACAACAACCAGACTAGTTACAAAGAAAAAGCTTCTAGCACATGTTATCGATATAGTTAGTACAGTAATTAACTTAAGCTCAATCCATACCATCGATAATGTGCTTCATCAGGACCACAGAACGGAGAAAATATAGAGAAACAATTTTATATTAAAATAACAAAAAACAGTCAAATATGTAAGGGTAACCAAGATTACAGGCTGGGGCAGGATCTCTCTCTCTCTCTCTCTTATATATATATATATATATATATATATATATATATATATATATATATATATTCAGACTCGCCATATATAATTCCAGGCCCAGACTGCTGTTATAAGAATTGAAGGACACGAAAAGGGAGAAGTTGTTGACAAGGGAGGGAGACAGAGTTGTATCCTGCTCCTGACGTCCCTCAATGTGTACAATAAGCAAGCTGTGAAGAAAGCCAAGGAGGAACTTGTAAAGGGATTTAAGTTTCATGGAGAAGAAATAAAAAGTATAGATTTGTCAATAACATTGTAATTCTGTTACATGCAGCGAAAGGCTTAGAAGAACATTTGAAGAGAATGGATACTGTTAGATTGTAAGGTGAACATCAACAAGAACAAAGCAAGGGTACTGGAATGTAGGCCAATGAAATGGTATGATGCTGGGGAATTAGATTACTGAAAGTAAAAGACGAGTTTTGCTATTTGGGCAAAAAAAATATCTGAAGGTCAAAGCAGAAAGGATATAAAATAGCAGAAAAAGTAATTCTGAAAAAGACTTCTTTATTATCATCTAATATAAATTTAAGTCTTACAAAGTCTTTTCTGAAGGTATTTGCCTCGAATGGAGCCATGTATGGAAGTGAAACGTGGACCACAGACAGTTCAAACAAGAAGGAAACGGAAGCTTTTGTATACAGCGCTGCAGAAAGATTAGATGGTAAATGGAATAACTAATAAGCAGTTACTGAACTGATTGGGAGTAGGAGATGTGTATGGCACAATCTAGGTATAAGAGGGGATCGGCTGATAGGAAACAAACAGAGTCAATGAATCATCGATTTTGTAATGGAAGGAAGTGTTGGTGGTAAAAATTTGAGAGGCAGACCGAAGCGCGAATACAGCAACCAGTTTCAAATGGATGGAAGTTGCAGCACTCATGCACAGGTGAAGGGAATCCACGGGATAGACTAATGTGGAGAGAGGCATAAGCCAGTCTCTGGACTGAACACTACAAAAACAACTACACCACAAACGAATGCTTATCATGTACTACACCGCGCAAGAAAATTAAAGGATCACTTTTTCAAAACCCCGCAATTATTTCCAATTGCGTTTTACGTATATTCATTTCAGCATACCTACTGGCAGGCGATCAAAAATTCTCTCACTGGTTTTCTCCATACATGTACATTTTTAAAATGCTCAACAATCTTGGGCGGGTGACACTGACAGTCTTGGGCAACAGGGGGGGATGGGGGAGGGGGTCTAGTGGGCCATCTTAGACGGACCATTTGCTCTTTTATTCATTATTTATTATGAAATAACGACGCAGCCCTCCGTGATCATGTCACAGGAGAGCGCAGCCGCGCGGGCTAGCCGTACGGGCCGGCCGCGGTGGTCTAGCGGTTCGGGCGCTCAGTCCGGAACCGCGCGACTGCTACGGTCGCAGGTTCGAATCCTGCCTCGGCATGGATGTGTGTGATGTCCTTAGGTTAGTTAGGTTTAAGTAGTTCTAAGTTCTAGGGGACTAATGACCTGAGAAGTTAAGTCCCATAGTGCTCAGAGCCATTTGAACCATTTTTTTAGCCGTACGGCCTTGGGCGCCTTGCCACGGTTCGCAAAGCTTCCCCCGTCGGAGGTTCGAGTCCTCCCTCTGTCATGGGTGTGTGTGTTGTCCTTAGCGTAAGTTAATTTAACTTAAGTAGTATGTAAGCCTAGAGACCGATGACCTCAGCAGCTTGGTCCTATAGGAACTTATCACCAATTTCCAGTTTACAGGAGGGCGCAGAACATTAGGGCTAAAGAAGCATAAGCACCCTTTGCGCTTCGAACCCCGTTCAAACTTCGTCGAATCGTTTTAAACGGCCCTTGTGATTCCACACTGTACACCACAGCAAAAATTGTGGTCGCATTAGGTTCCAAAGGAATGCAATCAAGTTTAATAGGGTTGCTGGCCAACGCTGTCCTTAGAGAAGGATTGAAGCGTCCTTTGGGTGTCATCAATGTCAAAGATTGCCAAGATCGTCGTCGTGATGCTCATCGCTCTGCGCACTGTCGCTTCCGACCGTAAAATGTGTGGGAATCAAGGAGTTGATGGAAGGGTTATTTCATTTACTACCTTCATGCCACCCCCTGAGGCCTTTTCGTGTCGATTCTGACCGGTACGTGCCTGAAACGTTTTCCCGGCCACACGTAAGAAAACAGCGTGATTTCAATGTGGGACGTCGCGCCTCTAACCTCCATCGTGGAAGCGTCAGAAGAAGAGGTAAAATGTGGGTAATGGGGTGGGGGGGGTGACAACCGTCCCATCGTGTGGCACGTCCACTGTGGCGTTAGGCTGAATTGTGGTGAAATCTGGTGCCAATGAGACATTATTAACCCACCTTACACATCACGTGATCTTCTCAGACGTGGCGTTTTCTTCGCCGTGTCGACACCTTCCGATCTAAAGTAATTGTAATCTCGTATTATTTAGTTGAGTTTACATCCTTTAGATTTGTGTGATTTATGGTGCAACCGAAATTTAGCGGATTCCTTTTAGTACTCATGTGGATGACATCACACTTTTCATTATTCAGAGTCAATTGCCACTTATCGCATCACACAGATATCCGTCCAAATCATTCTGCAGTTGGCTTCGACCATCTGATGACTCTACAAGAGGGTAAATGACAGCACCATCTGCAAAAAATCTAAGGGAACTGCTGAGATTCTCTCTTAACTCGTTTATGCAGATGAACAACAACAGAGAGCCTATAACACTTCCTTCGGGATGTTTTATGTGATGACTTTCCGTCAGTTATTACGAACTGTGACCTTTCTGACAGGAAATCATGAATCTAGTCACACAACTGAGACGATACTCTGTAAGTAGGCAGTTTAGGTTTTTATGTTGGTAACGCCACGTAGTGCTCTGTATGAAAATCGCTGACTGCGCTCTGCGCAGTCTGTGGCTGGTTGGAATCATTGTTGGAATATTCGCTTGTGTAGTGTTGGGCAGTTGTATGTGAACAGTGCATAGCGTTGGGCAGTTGGAGGTGAGCCGCCAGCAGTGGTGGATGTGGAGAGAGAGATGCCAGAGTTTTGAGAGGTTACTATAAGCGGACGATCTGGACGTGTGTCCGCCAGAAAAAGGATATTTGTAAAGATGGATGTCATGAATTGATATATATATGAGATGACTTTTCAACATTCATGAAAGGTATAGGTTATTGTTAGTCAGGGCCATTTTTTGTAGTGATTATTGAGAGTCAGATTGCGTTGCGCTAAACTTATTGTGTGTAAGTTTAGTGATGATCAGAATAAGTAAAGAGAGAAATGTCTGAGTACGTTCAGTTTTGCTCAGCTGCTTGAAAATCAATTAACGTAAGAGGTTTGCCAGCACTGTCATTCATAATTCTTCTAAGGGGACGTTTCAACTCCACATGTACGCAATTTAATTAGAAGTTCCATGTGAGGAATGGCGTGAAAAGCCTTCTGAAAATCTAAAAATATGGAATCAATTTGACGACCCCTGTCGGTAGCACATAAAGGGAGACGCCACAGGGCTTCACGCTTTTGCACTGTTACGGGGGAAGTGGTATCACCTACGAAGCAAATTTCAGACATATACGTTTCAATAATAATTACGGGTTTCGAAAAAATGAGCCTTTAATTGTGTCCCGCACTGTAGAAAAACTCTACTGAACCTTCTTTTTCTTGTGGCTTTTTCCCGCATCTCACAAGGTCGGCATGGTTATGAGCGGATTTGGCATGGGTGACGGTGTCGTGTGGAAGGCGCTGAGCGGTTTTTTAGGTTGGAAGGTCTCAGGAAAGTGCATAAAGAGCTTCACTTTCAATGGGTGCAGGACGAAAGCAGGAGGAGGGTAGATATAGGAACAAACAATATCCTAATTGTAAACTGTCGTAGCTGTGTTGAAAAAGAACCACAGGTCCAACCCCTACTGAATATCAAATCATTATAGGTACGGAAAGCTAGCTGAAGCCGGAACTAAGTTCAGCCGAAATTTTCACAAAGGAGCTAACCATGTTGAAAAAGGATGGATGAAGCACAGTTGTGGTAGGGTCTTTATTTTTGTTATAAGTAGTTTACCTTATAGTGAAATTGAAGTAGATTCTTTCTGTGAGTTACACTGAAGTGCCAAAGATACTGGTATAGGCATGCGCATTCAAACACAGAGATATGTAAACAAGCAGAACACGGCGCTGCGGTCGGCAACGCGTCTATAAGACAACAAGAGTCTGTCGCAGTTGTTAGATCGATTACTGCTGCTACAATGGGATGTTGTCAAGATTTAAGTGAGTTTGAACGTGATGTTATAGTCGGAACACGAGCGATGGGAGACAGCATCTCCGATGTAGCGATGAAACAGGGATTTTCCCGTACGACTATTTCACGAGTGTACCGTGAATATCAGGAGTCCGCCGGCCGCGGTGGCCGTGCGGTTCTAGGCGATGCAGTCCGGAACCGAGGGACTGCTGCGGTCGCAGGTTCGAATCCTGCCTCGGGCATGGATGTGTATGATGTCCTTAGGTTAGGTAGGTTTAAGTAGTTCTAAGTTCTAGGGGACTGATGACCGAAGATGTTGAGTCCCATAGCGCTCAGAGCCATTTGAACCATTTTTGAATCAGGAGTCCGATAAAACAACAGATCTCCGACATCGCTGGGCCCGAAAAAAGATCCTGCAAGAATGGGACCAAAGACGACTGAGGAGAATTTTTCAACGTGACAGAAGTGCAATCCTTCCGCATATTGCTGCAGATTTCAGTGCTGAGCCATCAACAAGTGTCAGCCTATGAACCATTCAACGAAACATCGTCTATACGGGCTTTCGGAGGCGAAGGCCCACTCGCGTACCCTTGATGATTGTGCAACACAAAGCTTTACGCCTCGCCTGGAACCGTCAACACTGACATTGGAGTGTTGATGACTGGAAACACGCTGCCTGGTCGGAGGAGTCTCATTTCAGGTTGTACTGAGCGGATGGACGTGTACGGGTATAGAGACAACGTCATTAATCCATGGACCCTGCGTGTCAGTAGGGGACTGTTCAAGCTGGTGGAGGCTCTGTAATGGTGTGGGGTTTGTCAAGTGAGAGTGATATGGGACCCCTGACACGTCTAGATATGACTCTGACAGGTGACACGTGCGTAAGCATCTTGTCTGACCACCTGCTTCTATTTATGACCATTGTGCATTCCGACGGACTTGGGCAATTCCAGCAGGACAATGCGACACCTCACATCTAAAAAATTGCTAGAAAGTGGCTCCAGGAGCAATCTTCAAAGTGTTAACAGTTCCGCTGGCCACCAAACTCCAGAGACTTGAATATTATTGAGCATATCTGTGATTCCTTGCAACGTGCTGTTCAGAAGAGGTCTCCACCCCTCGTACTCTTACGGATTTATGGACAGCCCTGCAAGACTCAGGGTGTTAGTACCCTCCAGCACTCCTTCAGACATTACTCGAGCCCATGCCACGTCGTGTTGCGGCACTTCTGCATGCTCGCGGGGGCCCTACACGATATTAGGCACATGTACCAGTTTCTTTGGTTCTTCAGTGTAGTATCGGTAGAGGTTACAGTTGACAATGGGAATAAATTAATAATTGGTTTCCTTTTAACGATCCCTGACTCAGATGATACAGTTTTTGAACAGTTCAAAGAAAACTTGAGCCCATTCCAGATAGGTACCCCACTCACAGAGTTACAGTTGGTGGTGAGTTCAATCTACCCTCGATATACTGGTGAAAATATCTGTTTAAAGTAGGTGGTAGGCGTAGAACGTCGCCAGAAATCGTACTGAATAATTTTTCAGAATATTATTTTGAACAACTAATTGAGGAGCTCACTCAAAGTGTAAATGCTTGCTGATACGTAGTTGATCTCTTTGCAACAAATAATCCTGAGAAAATAGGAAACATCATGACGGATACAGAGATTAGTAACTACAACGTTGTTGAATACCGTAACATTGAAGCCCACCAAAAGTAAACGCAAAATACATCCATAAAAAAGAAGCAGATAATAATTTGCTTGACACCTTCCTAAGAGACAGTCACCGCTCCTTCCGAACTGACTGCGTAAGCGTAGACTTGATGTGGTTTAAATTCAAAGAAATAGTATCGACGGCAATTGAGAGATATGTGCCAAATAAATTAATAAGAAACGGTGCTGATCCACCATGGTACACAAAACAGGTCAAAACACTATTGTAGAAGGAACGAAGAAAGCATACCAAATTTAGAAGAACGCAAAATCCCGAAGATAGGCGAAGTTTAACAAAAGCTCGAAATTTAGCACAAACTTCATTGGCACATGCTTTTAATAACTTCCTCAACGAAACTCTGTCTCTAAATCTGGCGGAAAACCCAAAGAGGTTCTGGTCGTACGTGAAGTGCACCAGAGGCAAGACGTAATCAGTACCTTAACTGCGCGATGACAATGGTGATGTTATTGATGACAGCGCCACTAAAGCAGAGCTACTAAACGGGGTTTTCCGAAATTTCACAAAAGAAGACGAAGTAAATACTCCCGAATTCGAATGAGGAACAACTTTAACATGAGTCACTTAGAAGTAAATATCCTTGGAGTAGTGAAGCAACTTCAGTCACTTAATGAAAACAAGTTTTCCTGTCCAGACTGTATTCGAACTGGGTTCCTTTCAGAGTATGCTGATGAAATGGCTCCATACTCAGTAATCATATACAACCTCTCTCTCGTAGAAAGATCCGTACCCAAAGATTGCACAAGTCACACCAATAACCAAAAAATAAACTAGGAATAATCCTCTGAAATACAGACCTATCTTACAAAGGTCGATTTGCAGTAGGATTTTGGAACACATACTGTGCTCGAAAATTATGAATCATAGCGGAGAAAACGATTTACTGACCAATAATTAACATGGATTCAGAAAATTTCGTTCTTGTGAAACACAATTAGCCCTTTTTCTCACGAAGTAATGAGTGTCATCGACAGGGGATGTCAAATTGATTCCACATATTTAGATATCCAGAAGGCTTTTGACACAGCTCACAATCGACTTCTAATTAAATTGCGTGCATATGGAGTATCGCCTCAGTCGTGTGACTGGGTTCATGATTTCCGTCCAGGAAGGTCACAGTTCACGATAACTGACGGAAAATCATCGAGTAAATCAGAAGTAATATCTGGTGTTCCTCAAGGAAGTGCTATAGGCCCTCTGTTGTTCTTGATCTACATAAATGAACTAAGAGACAATCTGAGCAGTTCTCTTAGATTGCTTGCAGATGGTGCTGTCATTTACCGTCAACTAAAGTCATCAAACGATCAAAACGTATTGCAAAATGATTTAGATAAGATATCTCTATTGTGCAGAAATTGGCAATTGACTCTAAATGATGAGAAGTGTGAAGTCATCCGCACGATCACTAAAAAGAAACAGCTAAATTGCACGATAAATTACACAAGTCTAAAGGCTGTAAACTAAATAAGCAGAGGTCACTGTTTCGAATAATTTAAATTGGAACGATCACATACCTAATGTTGTGTGGGAGGCAAAGCAAAGACTACGATTTATTGGCAGAACACATACAACATGTGACAGGTTTACTAAAGAGACTGCTTACACAATGCTTGTCCGCCCTCTTCTGGAGGGTTGCTGTGCGGTGTGCGATGCGCATCAGCTAGGATTGACGGAGGGCATCGAGATAGGTCAAAGGATGGCAGCTCGTCTTGCGTTATTGCGAAAGAGGGGAGAGAGTGCCACGGATATGTTGCACAAATTGGGGTGGCAATCATTGAAACAAAAACGTTCTTCGCTCCAGCAGAGCCTTCTCATAAAATGTGAGTCACCAACTTTCTCCTCAGAGAGTGGAAATATTTTGTTGGCAGCCATCTACATGCGGAGAAATGATAGTCATAATAAAATAAGATAAATGAGAACTCGCACGGAAAGATTTAAGAGTTCGTTTTTTCCCGGGCGCTGTTCGATAGTGGAACGGTAGAGGAATAATTTGAAGGTGGTTAGCCAGGCACTTAATTGCGAATTGCAGAGTAATTATGTTGATGTAGATATAGATGTTAGTTTAGGGAGTAGCCGGATGCCCTCCCTGTCGCCACCCCGTAACCCTTCTTTCCAGTTTCTCCTTCTCCAGATTTCCGATGGTCCAACTTTCGCTTACAGGTACGGCTGTGCTTCAGACGTACGCCTTCCCGAACGTCTGCCTCATTCGGATATTAACACCTGATAATCTGTAAAGTGTAGTTGAATGCATTTTTCTATTTGGACGAAAGTGCAATAAATGAGAGCACCCACATTGGTAGCAACTGGATAATCTTCCAAATGTCCATCCTGGCTAGCACACCGTTCCAAGAATGGACACCAAGAAACTGCCTTCCTTCGCCAAGAGTCAGCAATCTGTCGAAAGCAATAGATCTAATAGTGTTAGGAGCACGGAATATTTGAAAAGTGCTTATGGAAATTTACTGAAAGAGGTAACAGTGTAAATGCAACTGCTTCCTACACAGCTTATACGTTGGCTGTGGGGACAGTTCACACACATTTACGTTACCGCCTCAAGTGTTTCAGAATGATGAAATTCGTTCTGTGTATGAAACTGATCATTATGGTGTGAATGCCAGATGGCGCTCCATCCATTAATCTGCAGTGTGTTGGTTTTAAAATGAAAAGAACAATAAATGATTTCTTCCTTCTCATTGTGTATAGACGTTTACCAGGCCACAACTCGTCGACCGTCGCTCCGAACGCTATGATTGTCATATGAGACCATCGCAGCGTGGTCTGTATATCGCAGAGTCCATAAGCGCCTGCTTGCGGCTGTCTTAACAGGCGCTTCGTATCTGACACTATTTCAATGCTCTTCGCTTCTGGTACGATACTTGAGCCGACGATCTTACTCCCGTTATAAAGATTATTTTAGTAGGTTGTCGGATAGGACTGGTTGAAAAAAAAGGAAATAAAAGACAATCTCTTTACACAGAAACATCAAGATTTATTCACTTATCACACAGTAGCAGCGCAAAACTTTGAAAATAACAGTCGTCTGTAGGCCTTAAACTCTGCCTGAACGGCGTTCAAATCAATTGGCGGCATTACGCACTTCGGAATTCCACCTGTGAACTCACTCGCAACAGACTTTACAGGAATACTTGTTTTGTAAATAAAACCGCCTTTTCCGCTGCCACTTAATTTATTTATCCCAGACGCGTTTCGCCTTTTTCTTGTTCTAAGGCATCATCAGTGGGATCTATAACGATACAGTTTTGTTATTTTTAGATTATTAACCAGTTCACGTCGCGATTTTTATGTAAAAAAGTAATTACTTACGATCTGCTGATCTGCGTTTCCTCTCATCTGGTCTGGAGGCCCCACTAGCACTTTATTACTGACATACAAGCACAACTTTGCGTTCTGACCTTCTTCACACTGTTCACCACGTTTCTCATTCCTTTTTGTGGTGTACTATTGTTCTTTTGTCGCTCGATTAACTATTTCGTCAGATACTGCTTTTAACAACGTAAATATTGCAGCTCCATTACGTGTTTGCTCCTCTTTGGCGTGTTTACCTACTTGTTGCCAACTTAACGAAGTATATGTTCAAGACTAACTTCTATTCATCATGTTTATAGAAGTCGTGTTGAAACGCCCATGGTTCTGCCAGTACCTAAAACGTCTGATGGAATTACTCCCTTCCTAATTCCAGAGTTAGCGGGGCTCCCAGTAGTCAGGTCATGGGCGGGTCGCGCTGCCACAGTGAAGAATACACACAAAAAATGGTTCAAATGGCTCTGAGCACTACGGGACTCAACCGCTTTGGTCATCAGTCCCCTAGAACTTAGAACTACTTAAACCTAACTAACCTAAGGACATCACACACACCCATATCCGAGGCAGGATTCGAACCTGCGACCGTAGCAGCAGCGCGGCTCCGGACTGGAGAGCCTAGAACCGCACGGCCACCGCGGCCGGCAAAGAATACACAAAATGCACAGGAGCAGCTGGAGGAATGTAAAAGATATGATAGGATGGTGGAAGCCGTCGTTATCGGTAAAGGTCTGTATTTAAAACCGTACAAGAGAGGACTTGGACTGTTTATTAAAAAAAGAATGTCCCCTAACTATTCTGCCTAACATACCACTTACCGATACTGGCCTGCTGAAATTCGTCAAGAAACCCAAAATACCAAGACTCGGGGTGCGTTTATGCAGAATACTTTTCCGAAGATGATTTTTAAATGAAAGGACTGTGGGATCATTAATTTGGACGTCGCAGGAGGATCTCGAACGCACTGGATTGCATATGTTAAGATGAAACATGACAACATGCTGCACTTTGACTAATACTGGGATCTCCACCCACCGAAAGAATTGCACCGGTACTTCGCGACAGTCGTGTGTTCTACAATTTTCGACGGTGTCAAGACTTTGTTTCATACCTCTGTGGTCATGTCTGTCTGATGTTTCTCCTGACGAATGCATAAAAACATACAACATGCTCCTCACCTCATCAGTGGAGCTTGAGATGTCATGTCGTACACTTTGACTCTGCAAGAGTGTTCATCTGTATTACCTGCAAATTATTTCCCCCTAACAGATCTAAGCAAGGATGAATGGAGTGTCGCACTGTACAGTATTCCAAACACCACCGAAGCGAACGATAAACTTTACCTTAGAGGTAGCAAGGTTGTGAAGCTTCCTCTTGGATCGTATTACAGTGACGATCGAAATACCATTGCAAAACGATCTGTAAAAGCCTTTGGCTTACTTGTAAACGTAGAGGTAAATACGACTAGACATACGATAGACTTTAGCCAGGAAGGTTCAATAGCAATTTCTCGAGAAGCCAAGTTTTAACTATTAATACTGAGACAATTCACGTGTCAGATCAACCTGTAGATATTCTTCCTGTTAGTACGATCCGTGTCGAGTGTAAAATTGCTACGAATTCTTACATCAACGACCGATTAATATATATAATCTGCAGATTCTTTCCTACAGTGGGACCAGATGAGGTTCCCAGTAGTCCAATATATCTCTCATTGACCATTCAGGCATTAGATCATCTCAAGCTAAACATTGTTGACCAGGACGGGAAGCTGGTCGATTTTAGAGAAGAGGAAATCATGGAATATCTTCATCTGAAACAGCACAACCATGGGATTGAGACATAAAAACACCTCACATACCGCCGGCCGGAGTGGCCGAGCGGTTCTAGGCGCTACAGTCTGGAACCGCGCGACCGCTACGGTCGCAGGTTCGAATCCTGCCTCGGGCATGGATGTGTGTGATGTCCTTAGGTTAGTTAGGTTTAAGTAGTTCTAAGTTCTAGGGGGACTGATGACCTCGGCAGTTAAGTCCCATAGTGTTCAGAGCCGTTTGAACCATTCTTGAACCTCACATACCACCCAGCAAGCTCCTCTGCAGTGGAAGGACAAGGAGATAACACACCAGAGCTAAAGATTTCCTCAAGTTGGTCAGACTGAAACCTCACAATAGCGTTGCTCGAAACAATAGTACCAGTTCATTATGATGAGCGAATCACATATCAGGAATATGTATCTCACAAACCATTTCCACCGACGGTGTTCAGTAATAACGACAAGATACGAATACTGATTCAGTGTCAAAATGAATCAACAATTCGAAGCAGCAGTTTCCTACATGTGAAAGGTACATTTATGAAGAATGACAGAAGCGCTCCAGCGGTAACTTCAAGACTCACCCGTAAGGAGCTCGCCATCCTGTTCCGTCACGCACAACTGAGAGGCTGCAACGTCGGTCTTTGTTATTGCCATGGCATCAGTACGAAATATTGTACCGGCCCATGTCGAAGCATGCAAATGCTGGCGACCTTCCTCGTCTTCCTGTTGGTCCTGATTCTGAATTCGGTGCTACCGCCGCATCTTCTTGTAACATCGATGCACAGGATACTGAACTTTACAGACTTTTCCATTGCACTATAGGAAAATTGCTCAGGCCACAGAAGCAAACCTAGACTTGAACCTTTCGTTGCACTACAACCTTACTGCTTGGCCTCGTCCAGAGAGAAATATCCAGAATTCTTTTGCGCACGAATATATTGCTCATCAGCATAGCCTCTCCATTCAGTACAGTTGGATTTTATTGCAAAATGACACTGGCCAGTCCTGTGCCCTTATTTCCAAAGTGTTGCACTCTCCCGGTGGGTATGAACCTTTCCCTACCTTGGCTTCGTGCGGCGGCCCGTGTACACATCTGATTACTCTCATAAGTATATACAGGAAATTATAATAATAATAATAATAATAATAATTACTATCTTTCCATTCTCAGACGTTATGTCTGGTTAAAAATGGGAAATGACGCGGACCTTGATCAAGCGTGACTTCCTTTTATCTTTACGGTATATGTTACATTGCATTTAGGAACTTTCTGGTAATTGAACATGTATCAATAATTACAGATTTCTCTAGTTGTATATATACGTTTGGATGTAGCTGTATTGCGTTGATGTACTGGTGGATATTGTGTGGTATGACTCCTGCAGTTGATAGCACAATTGGTATAATGTCCACTTTATCCTGATGCCACATGTCCTTGACTTCCTCAGCCAGTTGGATGTATTTTTCAATTTTTTTTCCTGTTTTCTTCTGTATATTTGTTGTATTGGGTACGGATATTTCGATTAGTTGTGTTAATTTCATCTTTTTATTGGTGAGTATGATGTCAGGTTAGTTATGTGGTGTTGTTTTATCTGTTATAATGGTTCTGTTCCAGTATATTTTGTATTCATCATTCTCCAGTACATTTTGCGGTGCACAATTGTATGCGGGAACGTGTTATTTTATTAGTTTATGTTGTATGGCAAGTTGTTGATGTATTATTTTTGCTACATTGTCATGTCTTCTGGGGTATTCTGTATTTGCTAGTATTGTACATCAGCTTGTGATGTGATCTACTGTTTCTCTTTGTTGTTTGCAAAGCCTGCATTTATCTGTTGTGGTATTGAGATCTTTAATAATGTGCTTGCTGTAATATCTGGTGTTTATTGTTTGATCCTGTATAGCAATCATGAATCCTTCCGTCTCACTGTATATATTGCCATTTCTTGGCCATGTGGTGGATGCGTCTTGATCGACGTGTGGCTGAGTTAGGTGATAAGGGTGCTTGCCATGTAGTGTTTTCTTTTTCCAATTTACTTTCTTCGTATCTGTTGATGTTATGTGATCTAAAGGGTTGTAGAAGTAGTTATGAAATTGCAATGGTATAGCCGATGTATTTATATGAGTGATTGCTTTGTGTATTTTGCTAGTTTCTGCTCGTTCTAGAAAGAATTTTCTTAAATTGTCTACCTGTCCATAATGTAGGTTTTTTATGTCGATAAATCCCCTTCCTTCCTTTCTGCTTAATGTGAATCTTTCTGCTGCTGAATGCATGTGATGTATTCTATATTTGTGGCATTGTGATCGTGTAAGTGTATTGAGTGCTTCTAGGTCTGTGTTACTCCATTTCACTACTCCAAATGAGTAGGTCAATATTGGTATAGCATAAGTATTTACAGCTTTTGTCTTGTTTCTTGCTGTCAATTCTGTTTTCAGTATTTTTGTTAGTCTTTGTCTATATTTTTCTTTTAGTTCTTCTTTAATATTTGTACTATCTATTCCTATTTTTTGTCTGTATCCTAGATAGTTATAGGCATCTGTTTTTTCCATCGCTTCTATGCAGTCGCAGTGGTTATCCAATATGTAATCTTCTTGTTTAGTGTGTTTTCCCTTGACTATGCTATTTTTCTTACATTTATCTGTTCCAAAAGCCATATTTGTATCATTGCTGAATACTTCTGTTATCTTTAGTAATTGGTTGAGTTGTTGGTTTGTTGCTGCCAGTAGTTTTAGGTCATCCATGTATAGCATATGTGTGATTTTGTGTTGGTATCTTCCACTAATATTATATCCATAATTTGTATTATTTAGCATGTTGGATAGTGGGTTCAGAGCAAGGCAGAACCAGAAAGGACTTAATGAGTCTCCTTGGTATATTCCACGCTTAATCTGTATTGGTTGTGATGTGATATTATTTGAATTTGCTTGGATATTAAGTGTGGTTTTCCAATTTTTCATTACTATGTTTAGGAACTGTATCAATTTAGGATCTACTTAGTATATTTCCAATATTTATAGTAACCATGAGTGGGGTACACTATCAAAAGCTTTTTGGTAATCAATGTATGCGTATTGTAGCGACCTTTGTTTAGTTTTAGCTTGATATGTCACCTCTGCATCTGTTATCAGTTGCTCTTTACATCCTCATGCTCCTTTGCAACAGCCTTTTCGTTCTTCATTTATAATTTTGTTCTGTGCTGTATGTGTCATTAATTTCTGTGTAATGACTGAAGTTAATATTTTGTATATCGTTGGTAGGCATGTTATGGGGCGATATTTTGATGGGTTTGCTGTGTATGCTTGATCTTTAGGTTTCAGATAAGTTATTCCTTGTGTAAGTGTATCAGGGAATGTGGATGGGTCTGCAGTGTAACTGTTAAATAATTTAGTTCGATGTTAATGTCTTGAGGTGAACTTCTTTAGCCAGAAATTTGCTTTTTTATCTTTTCCAGGGGCTTTCCAATTGTGCGTAGAATTAATTGCTCGGGTGACTTCATGTTGCAGAATTATCACTTCAGGCATTTGTGGTATCATCTTGTATGTGTCTGTTTCTGCTTGTATCCACCGTGCATGTCTGTTATGTTGTACCAGGTTTGACCATATGTTGCTCCAGAAGAGTTCCATGTCTGCTATGTTTGGTGGATTGTCTATTTTAATGTGTGTGTTATTTATTGTCTGGTAAAATTTCTTTTGGTTTGTGTTGAATGTTTGGATTTGTTTCCTTCTATTTTCACTTTATTTGTATCTTCTAATTCGTTTGGCCAATGCTTGTAATTTCTGCTTCTTTTCGTCTAATTGCTCTATCGCCTCTTGTTGTGAGATTTTAACTAACCTTTTTCGTTTTTTGTCTGATATTTCATTTCTTGCAAATTGTCTTAGATGTCCGGTTTCTTTTCTCAGTTTTTCTATTCTGATCTGTAGCCTGTGTTGCCATACTGGTTTTGTGGGTTTCTTCTGTGTGTTGGTTGGTTCTGATCCCTGCCTAGTGTGTATATTTAGTGTAGTGAGTGCTCCTATATAAATCAGTAGTTGTAACTCTTCCATAGTTGTCTTTTCATTTATTTTTGTTGTGTGTGATTGTGTTGATAGTTGTTATTGTTGTTTCGACTTGTGGGTTATTTGGTGGTCTATGCAAGAATGGTCTAATATCTGTATTTGTGTCTTTGTATTCTATGTAGGTCAGCTGAAATTTTTCTTCTGTATCTAACATGTGTGTGCACTTCGTGTTCTATTTGTGCTTGTTCTGGTGGCTGTCTTAAGATTTCGTTTTCCTCTGATTGTTTAATTGATGCATGTTGTTTGTTTGTTTGCTCTGGGATGTTTGAGTCCATTACTGTATTTTCTTCTTCTTCTAATTGCACATTATTTTGTTCCAGTATTTGCTGTACTTGTTGTTTGATGTTTTCTAGTTCTGACTGGGATATCCTGTTATTTTTCATTATTACACGGATCTGATCAGCTAGTCGTTGTTCTGTTAAAAATTTTAATTCTGGGTATCTGTTAATAAATGTTGTATATACTTGTGATCTGTATCCAGTTGTGTTGGTTCCTAAGTTTGTTGCTTGGTAATAAAAGAACATGAGGTGTCGGTTAACTTCATCTGACCATCTCATCCTTCGTTTTCCTTCTAGAGTGGTTGCAGGAAGCATATCCTGCAAAACACCTCTATTTGGATTTAAATCATTTTCCAGTTGGCTAGCAGTGTCGTTACCACTGTGGACGGGCACATAGGGTTCAAGCGTCGTCCCCGACCATGGCAGCGCTTGTCCGAGTTTTCATTAGTTCTGTCCTGAACCAACTAATCACACTAAAAGGTGGGTTAGCCCTGTTAGTTGTTTGTTCTTTTCGTCGCCTTTTACGACTGGCAGAACATACCGAAGGCCTATTCTTTTCCCGGGCCTCCACGGGGTTTATTATCATTATTATTATTAAGAATAAAAAAATAAGAAATCTCTTTCCCGCTCTAATACACACACACACACACACACACACACACACACACACACACACACAAACACACACACATTCACAAAACAGTTGAATGCAGAAAACTGAGAATGTTGGTAATACTTAGAAAAACAAATGAAACTCTATATTAAAAAGATGGCAGTTACAGTGATGTGTAACGTAAACAGTGAACTGTAAGGTGTCCACCTGGTTGCCAGATGAGAAAAAGCAGTTTGTTTAGATGCAGTGAATTAGAAGTTACCTGTAAGTACCTTCCCATTTCGTAAAAAAACGTGAAGGAACTGTTTTTAAATCTATTGTGGTGTCACCGCCAGACACCACACTCGCTGGGTGGTAGCCTTTAAATCGGCCGCGGTCCGTTAGTATACGTCGGACCCGCGTGTCGCCACTGTCAGTGATTGCAGACCGAGCGCCGCCACACGGCAGGTCTAGAGAGACGTCCTAGCACTCGCCCCAGTTGTACAGCCGACTTTGCTAGGAATGGTTCACTGACAAATACGCTCTCAATTGCCGAGGCGATAGTTAGCATAGCCTTCAGCTACGTCATTTGCTACGACCTAGCAAGGCACCATTACCAGTTTATATTGAGATTGTTATTAATGTATCAACAAGAGCGATGTTCTCCAATTATGGATTAAAGTTAAGTATTACATCAACTACGTACTCTATTTGCTACTATAAATTCCCTTAACTGTTCCAGACCTGACGCCAGTCTGTGTGAGCTTAACGCGTGCCTTTCGGCATCCTCGCATAGTGACTCGGCTGTCTTGCCAAGTCACAACATCTATAACATAGATGTGAAACCATAACCTATGTGTAAAAATGGACATATCATGTACACTTCTGGAAATGGAAAAAAGAACACATTGACACCGGTGTGTCAGACCCACCATACTTGCTCCGGACACTGCGAGAGGGCTGTACAAGCAATGATCACACGCACGGCACAGCGGACACACCGGGAACCGCGGTGTTGGCCGTCGAATGGCGCTAGCTGCGCAGCATTTGTGCACCGCCGCCGTCAGTGTCAGCCAGTTTGCCGTGGCATACGGAGCTCCATCGCAGTCTTTAACACTGGTAGCATGCCGCGACAGCGTGGACGTGAACCGCATGTGCAGTTGACGGACTTTGAGCGAGGGCGTATAGTGGGCATGCGGGAGGCCGGGTGGACGTACCGCCGAATTGCTCAACACGTGGGGCGTGAGGTCTCCACAGTACATCGATGTTGTCGCCAGTGATCGGCGGAAGGTGCACGTGCCCGTCGACCTGGGACCGGACCGCAGCGACGCACGGATGCACGCCAAGGCCGTAGGATCCTACGCAGTGCCGTAGGGGACCGCACCGCCACTTCCCAGAAAATTAGGGACACTGTTGCTCCTGGGGTATCGGCGAGGACCATTCGCAACCGTCTCCACGAAGCTGGGCTACGGTCCCGCACACCGTTAGGCCGTCTTCCGCTCACGCCCCAACATCGTGCAGCCCGCCTCCAGTGGTGTCGCGACAGGCGTGAATGGAGGGACGAATGGAGACGTGTCGTCTTCAGCGATGAGAGTCGCTTCTGCCTTGACGAATGGAGACGTGTCGTCTTCAGCGATGAGAGTCGCTTCTGCCTTGGTGCCAATGATGGTCGTATGCGTGTTTGGCGCCGTGCAGGTGAGCGCCACAATCAGGACTGCATACGACCGAGGCACACAGGGCCAACACCCGGCATCATGGTGTGGGGAGCGATCTCCTACGCTGGCCGTACACCACTGGTGATCGTCGAGGGGACACTGAATAGTGCACGGTACATCCAAACCGTCATCGAACCCATCGTTCTACCATTCCTAGACCGGCAAGGGAACTTGCTGTTCCAACAGGACAATGCACGTCCGCATGTATCCCGTGCCACCCAACGTGCTCTAGAAGGTGTAAGTCAGCTACCCTGGCCAGCAAGATCTCCGGATCTGTCCCCCATTGAGCATGTTTGGGACTGGATGAAGCGTCGTCTCACGCGGTCTGCACGTCCAGCACGAACGCTGGTCCACCTGAGGCGCCAGGTGGAAATGGCATGGCAAGCCGTTCCACAGGACTACATCCAGCATCTCTACGATCGTCTCCATGGGAGAATAGCAGCCTGCATTGCTGCGAAAGGTGGATATACACTGTACTAGTGCCGACATTGTGCATGCTCTGTTGCCTGTGTCTATGTGCCTGTGGTTCTGTCAGTGTGATCATGTGATGTATCTGACCCCAGGAATGTGTCAATAAAGTTTCCCCTTCCTGGGACAATGAATTCACGGTGTTCTTATTTCAATTTCCAGGAGTGTAATATTTCAGGACACCCATTGAAGATGTCTTGTAAAAAAGGCGAAACCCGTATGGGTGCATAAATGAAAATAAAATATTCGGTGTGCAGCATGCAATAAAGGCATTTTCTTTGAAACAACTGCGATTTATATGCATCTGTTGCGAAAATAGCCACTACAAGAAACATGTTACAATTAATGGGATCGACACTCTCTTCTTAGCACTGAATATTAGATTTGATCCGTTAGCGTACTCTAATTTTTGACTGTGTTTTTTCGCAAGCAAGACAGGTTTTGCAAAAAGTCCACAATGGAAAAGTACATAACCGTGAAATGGAGACATCATGTAATCTGCAATAAAAGAAGAATAGTTTAGAATGGGGAAATTTCATAATGTCGCTCAGATGCATGAAACTGCATTATCAGTACATAGTTACGTAGTCTTCGTCGACGGCAGGTTAGCCAAAGCTTGTAACAATGAAGAGATTTGAAAAAAGTATTTCCCTTATTAATATCTTACAGTTGTCACCGAGCTACAATGTCCCAAACGTAAGTCTCTCTGATCCTTCTTTAGTGTATGCTGTCTGTCACAAAAGCACTGTTTCATGTTTCACTATACCGGTTTCCTCGAAATAACCCTTCATCGACCAGAGAAAGGAAGCGACCTGTTGGTCGTCGCCTAGTAGCTTTGAGGCTGTCAGAATGTGGTAGAAAAGACTAAAGCGTGTTTCCCAAATTACATAGAAACTCTGCCATCACATTTGTTGATAGTCGAAGGCATCAGGGCAGCCGACGTGGTTTCTCAAACAAATTATTTGCTGTACCTAAAAAATCCAATGAAATCTACGGTAAAATACAAAAAGCACAAAACTCATGAAACATAATACCTTTATTCGTTTTCATTGTAAATACAGTTTCCTGAAATACACTTTTTGCAACGTTTATAAGATTTCTGGGAACTATTAGCGAAAGGTTTGTAACGGAAAACCATTCTTCAAAAAGTGTTTAGAATCAAAATATGATACAGTTGTAATTGTAAAACAGAAATTTCTAGAGGAAGAGACTGACGCTCAAAATAAAATGAACATCAAGATGGGAGCAAAAATGACAACCTACCGCCGAGCTCTCGGCGGTAGGTAGGGAATGACATAGACAATGAAACGGTAATTGGTACGTAAGATTTTAAAACGTATACTGTTAATGTTGATCACATTGCTTCTCCGTCTAAGCTATTACAATGTAGATAGTTTTATGATATGTAGCGACTGATACTGATCTCTTTCAGAAAGTGGGGAGCACATGTACTTGCCGATGAGTCAGTCCACGAGATAATTATATAAATTGGCACGAAGGCAGATCCCTCCCCCCGCCCCCTTCCCCCTCGGACTCTGCTTCATTTGGGACGAGGAATCGCATCCAGTTTCAGCAACACTCACGTGATAGCTATCCACCCATGCACCTGCTGGGTCGATGACAAAGAAAGCCCTACGCAAACTTTGTAGTGAGCAGTGAACCTTAGCAAACCAACTACATGCGGTGGCTCCTTTAATTGTTTTGCTGACGAGAGGCGTCAGAAACCACAGTTTATATTTTGTGATGAATACGTCGTTTTAATGTGACAGCTAAATTTTAAAGACATTTGGGCAGATATACACACATGAAAAAAGTTTTGCATCACCTCGGTTCCGAGAGTTCCGGAACCTGTACAGAAAATTGGTATAGCGGTCAAAATAAACATCATTATCGCCCTTTTTATTGCTCATGAAAACTACACATTGCATGTTGTACCCCCTTGCAGCGAGACCTTCAGAGGTGGTGGGCCAGATTGCTGTAGACACTGGTACCTCTAATACCCGGTATCTTGTCCACTTGCATTGATACATGCCTGTATTCGTCGTGGCATACTACCCACAAGTTCATCAAGGCACTGTTGGTCCAAATTGTCCCGCTCCTCAATGGCGATTCGGCGTAGATCGCTCAGAGTGTTTGGTGGGTCACGTCGTCCACAAACAGCCCTTTTCAATCTATCCCGGGCGTGTTCGATTGGGTTCATGTCTGGAGAAAATGCTGGCCACTCTAGTCGAGTGATATCCTTATCCTGAAGGAATTCATTCACCATATGTGCACAATGGGGGTGCAAATTGCCGTCCATTAAGACGAATGCCTCACCAATATGTTGCCGATATGGTTGCACTATCGGTTGGAGGATGGCATTCACGTTTCGTACAGACGTTACGGCGCCTTCCATGACCACCAGCGGCATACGTCGGCCCCACATAATGCCACCCCAAAACAGCAGGGCACATCC
The DNA here is from genome assembly GCF_021461395.2 of Schistocerca americana. Lineage (NCBI taxonomy): Eukaryota > Metazoa > Arthropoda > Insecta > Orthoptera > Acrididae > Schistocerca > Schistocerca americana. Next base: position 487,471,627 of record NC_060124.1, on the reverse strand, counting down.
AGCTTGCTGCACTCGCTTGTCAGTGTATCTAAGGCATTCAGCCCGACCGGGTTGCCTTCAAACATGTCTCTGACGATTGCCTGGTTGAAGGCATATGCGACACTCATCGCTGAAGCGAATGTAATGTCAATCCTGAGCGGTCCATTCGGCATGTTGTTGGGCCCATCTGTACTGCGCTGCATGGTGTCGTGGTTGCATAGATGGACCTCGCCATGCGCGTCGGAAGTGTAGTTGCGCATCATGCAGCCTATTGCGCACGGTTTGAGTCATAACACTACGTCCTGTGACTGCACGAAAAGCATTCTTCAACACGGTGGCGTTGCTGTCAGGCTTCCTCCAACCCATAATTCGTAGGTAGCGGTCATCCACTGCAGTAGTAGCCCTTGTATGGCCTGAGCGAGGCATGTCATCGACAGTTCCTGTCTCTCTGTATCTCCTCCATGTCCGAACAACATCGCTTTGCTTCACTCCGATACGCCTGGACACTTCCCTTGTTGAGAGCCCTTCCTGGCACAAAGTATCAATGCGGACGCGATCAAACCGCGGTATTGAACGTCTAGGCATGGTTGAACTACAGCCAACACGAGCCGTGTACCTCCTTCCTGGTGGAATGACTGGAACTGATCGGCTGCCGGACTCCCTCCGCCTAATAGGTGCTACTCATGCATGGTTGTTTACATCTTTAGGCGGGATTAGTGACATCTCTGAACAAAGGGACAGTGTCTGAGACACAGTATCCACAATCAAAGTCTATCTTCAGGAGTTTTGAGAACCGGGGTGATACAAAACTTTTTTTGATGTGTGTACATTGTCAGCAACCCACCTCTTCGAACAGGTCAGACGTGGCTGCAAGCCGACTGGATTGAATCTACATATAAGTATATAAGTAGAACACAAGTAGCTGTTTCAAACAGGTGCCTTCAGCTGAATGCACCTTGGCCATTCTCAAATGGTAACTGTGGTGTGGCTACTGTTGCCGTTATATATCTACACTACTGCATGTGACGTCACTGGTGGACAGTCAGGCTCCATGTAAAGTTACGTTTTCGTTGCAAGACCGCCGCATCCGCTTCATCTTTCCGATGGCCGGAACACGAACTGTCCTTAGCTGCCGACCGCCGTTTTTATTAAGGAACGTGGCTGAAATTTTTATCTCCATTGCTTCCTTTATAACACTATCGCAAAAAAAATGTCGATGTATATATTACGCAATATGTTCCGCTATCGCTGGTTTTTCAGGATACTGTAGGCCGAAACACCTCTCATATTTTATACCGCGCTCTTCAGAAGTGTGCACGGTGTGTCCGTTTTGTGTATTCCTACCGTTCTGAGGCCTATGTCACCTGTCACAGGTCTCATTAACTGTCGAATTTTTACTGGAGGCCTTAAGACTGACATGATTTTACGCCTCTTTAACAGCCGGCTAATCTTTCCCGTTACTGAGCCACGAAACGCCAAAACGCATTCTTTTCGTCTCCTCCTGGGGGCCTTACGAGTCAACGCTGAAATGGTACGTGAAATTAATTGGTTATTATCGTCGTTTTCCTAGAACACTTTCTGCAAGTGGCTTCGTTCGTCGGCAGGTTTTAAGAGTCTGAAATGGCTTCCGCTCAATGCACCAAGACCCTCAGAAAGAACGTTTCTGTGCTACGTGGTGGTGGCCGGTAGCGTGCAGATACTGGTCCGTGTGGGGTGGGTTTCCAGTACAGACTGTGGCCGAGACAAACACTTGCTTTTCGGTGGATGAGGACGTCAAGAAACGGCAAGGCACCACTCGTCTCTACCTCCATCGATAAATTTATGTTGTCGCGGATGTCGTTGATGTGTTCAAGAATTATCCCAGCTTTCCGTGACCATGAGGCCAGACAACGATTTTGTTGTCGACGTAACTATAAAAACAACTAGGCTTTGGAGGGGCTGTGTCCCGAGCGATGTTCTCAAAGTAGCCATATACAGGTAGGGTATAAATGGAGCTCATTGGCTTCCCGTCGCTACCCCGTCACTGTGGGTAAAAAATTCCCACTATACCAAAAATATGATGATGAGGGGAAGGTAAATCAATCAATTTGAGGTAAGAGTCCCTGGTGCGGAAACGATGGAGACGAAAGGTACAAGTGAAAATCGTTCTGATACCTCTGACTGTGTAGCGCATGTACAGGTACTGTTGTTGCTAAGATTTCTGGAACGTATCCTAGTTGTTATTCGTCAACGGGTGTGTTTCCAACACGATGGATCCCCATCTCATTTTGTACCGAGGGTTAGTGAACACCTGGAAACTGGTGGTACTGTTTCCTGGCTAGCAAATTCACCTTATCTCAACCCATTTGATTTCTTCATGTGGAGCCATGTGAAAAGTCTTATGTACAAGACGCCAGTCGAGATTGAAAAGCATCTTCCTACAATAATTCTCGCTGGCTACGACACTGTTCAGACACCGGGGTGGAATGACAGAACTTTTTACGACAATTCCATGCCCGCACTGACGCTGGGGTACACAATTTTCCACAGCTTGTGTAAATGGAGCCGCCTGTAAAATTTGTGGAAATAAATGGAACTCATTAGTACTCTAGTGCAGACTTGGGATTTTCGGTCTCTCTGACATCAAGTTACATGCGCCGTTACTAGTCCAGTAAAGAGGCTTGCCAAACATTCTGAGAGTCTAAAGTCGGCGATCCAATGGTGTTAATTATGGGCTCTAGAAGTGTGTCCCACTTATCAACTTTTGCAGGTCATAAAATTCCTGGCCAAGAGAAGTTGACTATCATCAAACATAGGCCTTAATTTGAGGAAAAAAATTCTAAGAATGTACGTTTGGAGCATAGCATCGTATGCTAGTGAAACATGAACTGTGTGAAAACAGGGACAGAAGAGGATGGAAGCATTTGACAGGCGTTGATACAGACGAATGTTGAAAATTAGGGGGACTGGTTCAAATGGCTCTGAGCACTATGGGACTTAACATCTATGGTCATCAGTCCCCTAGAACTTAGAACTACTTAAACCTAACTAACCTAAGGACAGCACACAACACGCAGCAATCACGAGGCAGAGAAAATCCTTGACACCGCCGGGAATCGAACCCGGGAACCCGGGCGTGGGAAGCGAGAACGCTACCGCACGACCACGAGATGCTGGCCTAGGGGGACTGATAAGGTAAAGGAATGAGCAGGTTCTCCACAAAATCGGCGCGGAAAGAAATATATGGAAAAAACTGTCAAGAAGAAGGGACAGAATGGTAGGACATTTATTGAGACATCACAGAATAACCCGCATCAAACCACTCAAGGCTCAAAAATAAATAAATAAATAATAAAAAAATAAAGGGTAGGTGACCAGGGTGCCTGATCCCTTGAGAAGCTCCGACCTCTTCCTCGCTGTTTGCGAAGTTTCTGATACGCCTACTCCCCAAACATCAATGGGATCTTCCGTCATAGTCAGCTTGTTCCATTATGACGACTGCATTGCTCTCTTCAGCTGCAGGATTACGATGAGAAGATCGTTGCAGAGCTCACGAAGGACATTGTGCTTAGTTCTTGTTCGGCGCTGGCGGCCTGGAGTTTTAAACGACGCACCTCATTTCTCCAAAAATTTCTTCTGAAGTGGCAATGGGGATCCTGGGAACTGATTTTTCCGTACCACCAGTTATATCGGTGAAATGGATACTCTGTGGTGATAGTGCGAGTCACCCTCGGCAATTTTTTTTCTCCATGACGTTGATAACGGTGTTGTTTCGTTCTACACTACTGGCCATTAAAATTGCTACACCACGAAGATAACGTGCTACAGAAATGAAATTTAACCGACAGGAAGAAGATGCTGTGATATGCAAATGATTAACTTTTCAGAGCATTCACACAAGGTTGGCGCCGGTGGCAACACCTACAACGTGCTGACATGAGGAAAGTTTCCAACCGATTTCTCATGCACAAACAGCAGTTGATTGGCGTTGCCCGGTGAATTGTTGTTGTGATGCCTCGTGTAAGGAGGAGAAATGCGTACCATCACGTATCCGACTTTGATAAAGGTCGGATTGTAGCCTGTCGCGATTGCGGTTTATCGTATCGTGACATTGCTATCGCGCAGGTATAGACTCGCTGTCTCGTCGAGACTTCGATGGCAGTCTTCCGATGTTCGCTTTGCCTTTACCCAGGTCATTCGCGTGCACTGACTGTTAAGCAGACGTGGAAGAATGTTGTGAGCTATGTTTAAGACGTTGCCCTTGACGGCGACATATATTTGCGTATACAGTGCCGCTGTAGGGCTAGCGGCAAGTGCTGAAGATTACGGAGCGAGCTAAGCGTTCCCTGGCCGCCATCCTGGAATTACTGTACTCGGCTGACTACGGATCGGCGCGGTGGCAGCGCCGATATAGTGCCCTCGTTCACTGTTTTTCTAAGCACAGTACAAGATGATTTAATGACTCTGTCGTGACAACCGAAAATTTGTACCGGAATGGGACGTGAATGCTGATTTCCTGCTTTTTCGCGAGCAGTCACCTTTCTATTACATTATCTTAGCATGCCTGCAGATCTGGCCTAGATTTTCATTCTCACTGACATTTCCGCTCATGATTTCCGAATACTGTTCACCGCTATAACTTACTGCTTGGAAAACTGGAAAGGGAGAGAACTGAAGCATTTTAAATACCGAAAATTGAGTGAAGTGATGAGATGAAAAATGAGGTTCTCTGCAGAGTCGGCGAGAAAAGGAATGTATGAAAAACAATGACTAGAACAAGGGACAAGATGATAGGACGTGATTATGTTAAACCATGGGAACAGCTTCGGGTCTAAAGAGCAAAAACTGTTACGCAACTACTGTGATATAAAGAGATTGCCACAGTAGAGAGGGTCGTGACAAGTCACGGACAAATGATGCAAATAAAAGAAAAAAACTCAGGAAGTTCTCTCATTAAGTGTCTTGGAATAAACTATCTTCCCTGACAGATAACACTAAATTCAAGTGGTCGTACAATCCCGCATAACTCGCAACAAATTTTGTTTAGTTGCTTTCACGTCTAGAGCTTTGCAGGCGACTGCATCCTCTGCTAAAGAAAATATGGGGTACGCTGTGTTTTATAATTTTTGAGCCTTCCATATTTCTGTACAGTTTGATGAATTAGTCGTCCATTTCACCAAAGGCATCAGCCACACCAATATCGAAGGTCAGAGAGAAATCCATCTAATCTACTGTCTCGTCAGCAAATTAGTCCATATGCGTATATTCCCATACACTGAAGAGCCAGAGAAACTGGTACACCTGCCTAATATCGTGTAGGACGCCCGCGAGCACGCAGGAGTGCCGCAACACGACGTGGCATAGACTTGACTAAGGTCTGAAGTAGTGCTGGAGGGAACTGATACCATGAATCCTGCAATGCTGTCCATAAATCCGTAAGAGTAAGAGGGGGTGGAAACTTCTGAACAGCACGTTGCAAGGAATCTCAGATATGATCAACAATGTTCATGTCTGGGGAGTTTGGTGGCCAGCAAAAGTGTTTAAACTCAGAATAGTGTTCCTGGAGCCACTCTGTAGCAATTCTGGACGTGTCACATTGTCCTGCTGTAATTGCCCAAGTCCATTGGCAAGCACAATGGACATGAATGGATGCAGGTGATCAGACAGGATGCATACGTACGTGTCACTGTCAGAGTCGTATCTAGACGTATCACGGGTCCCATATCACTCCAACTGCACACGCCCCACGCCACCAGCTTAAATAGTCCCCTGCTGGCATGCAGGGTCCATGGACTCATGAGGTTGTCTTCATATCCGTACACGTCCATCTGCTCTATTCAATTTGAAACGGGAGTCGTCCGACCAGGCAACATGTTTCCAGTCATTAACAGTCCAATGTCGGTGTTGACGGGCCCAGGCGAGGCGTAAAGCTTTGTGTCGTGCAGTGATCAAGGGCACACGAATCCGAAAGCCCATATAGATGGTGTTTCGTTGAATGGTTCGCACGCTGACGCTTGTTGATGACCCAGCATTGATATCTGCAGCAATTTGCGGAATGGTTGCACTTCTGTCACGTTGAACGATTCTCTTTAGTCATCGTTGGTCCCGTTCTTGCAGGATCTTTTTCCGGCCACACCAATATCGAAGGTCTGATGTTTTACCGGATTCTGATATTCACGGTACACTTGTGAAATGGTCCTACGGGAAAATCCCCACAGCATCGCTACCTCGGAGATGCTGTGCCCCATCGCTCGCGCGCCGATTATAGCACCACGTTCAAACTCACTTAAATCTTGATAACCTGCCATTGTAGCAGCAGTAACCTATCTAACAACTGCGCCAGACACTTTCTTACATAGGCGTTGCCGACCGTAGCGCCGTAATCTGCCTGTTTACATATCTCTGTATATATGCCTATACCAGTTTCTTCGGCGCTTCAGCGTACGTACACATGCTGATGTGTAAAATATGCCACTTTTACTCAAGAAACGATATTTTCTTTTACACTGTTTCCTACAACACATGTTACCAACTAACATTTTACACTGCCTAGGCAGGGGTGCTGTGCCCTTACTGCTCTTGCAAGTTTTTATGTTTTCAGCGTTGTTTTTCTGCTTGGTTAAGTCCGTATCACAGCGTTAAGTTTCAGTTTTCTTATGTTTTCAAGTCAGCAATGGCGTATGTTATCCTGGTTAAGTAGCATGTATGCCATGTGAAATTGTTACAATAGATATTTTCCCACTGTGAAGATGGTCCATGATCGAAACCGATTGTGAAAAAATGTGTTGTAAGACAGTACAGTGTGTATTACGCATTTTTCCACGTATGTGCTTTTAGTAAGTTACTTTTCACTTACTGTACTCTTTCTGCATTTGTTATTCATTTAAGTTTAAAATTTTATTTATTTTTAATAACATTATTTTGTATTATTAAGCATCATCCAAATTGCCACACTAACAGCGAGATTTGTCTTCTCTTTCTGGGAACTAAAAAGTGTGAACAAGAGTTTAGAGAAGAATCAGACACATCAGAAGATGAAGCTATAGTAGAAAACAGTCACAATACCAAATCGAACAAGAAGCAAATGGTTTAGAAGAACTAGAAGATTCCGAAAGTGTTGATGAGTATTTTGTGGCTAAAAACAGAGAAATATTGTGGAATAGAAGTCTAGTAGTGATTAAGTTTTGTAAAATTGTTAAAAGCGAAAGGGGATGTTTCAGGGAGTGAATCCGTATGTACAAAACATGAAATGCTCCTGAACGGCTGCATTACTGAAAACATAGTTATTCCACACATTTGGAAATTACAAGAATACGAATGAACTATCACCATTCATGACATACAAAAGACACCCAAAAGGCGTTTCGACGAGTTTTTTATTGCGCTGAAATACTTAAACTACATATTCGTAATATGCAAGTCTAAGTTCACAATGCATGGAATGCGATGTATAAGAGATGTATTCACAAATTGCAAACACCATTAGCTCTACAATGTATTAGTGACACGGGAAAATTTTTGCCGGACGGGGACACGACCCCGAATTTCCGGCTTAATGCAAGCGTTAGCGTGCTCACGTCCTACACTCGCACACTTTCTGTGATTCCCACACAGGAAGAGGCTTAATTACTATTAACGAAATGTATTCGCAGATTGTGAATACGACAAATTGTGAATACTATTATACACCTACTGTTCAAATGATTAATGAGAGATGAAAATCTGTGCCGGATCAGGACTGGAACCCAGATTTCCCGCTTACAGCGATCGGTCACCTTAACCAACGTTTTTCCTTTCTCCTTTTTTCTTTTTTTCGAGCGGTCGTCTTATCATGTTCTTCTTTGTTTTCTGTTTTTACGACGTTGCAATACAGAGAACAGTTCAATAAAAAAATTATACAAAGTAAATATCATTTCCACAATATTGTAACAATTACTAGATACAAGTTATTGCTACTGCTAAATTATAACAATTTTTTAACATTCATATTATGGGAACATCTTCCAAATAACAAACAACAAAAATTAACATAGAGACGCCCACCTGGCGATACAAAAAAAAACACCGATCGCATGTGTACGCATCAAGGTTCACCTTGATCCCCAAGGCGTAATTCAGGCATGTCTTCTTGAAAAATATTCCATAGCCCTATTATATGGATCAAGTTCCGGGACAAACACCAAACAGGAACTCGCCTCCTCATTCGCAGCACACTCCAGCTACAGACAGAAGGCAGGAAAACACAGCCCAAAAAATTTGCATAATATTGACGATATCTCGAGTGGCGTATTAAAGAGATATTAAAGAGATATGACGATTGAAACAAATAATGAACTGAGAGTCCATTGATCTAGACCACTGTGTTTGGCTTCGTGTATGGGAAAAAGGTCTCATCCGGGAACAGAAGTGACTGCTGCACTACAGCGTGGGAGCACCACGAAGAAGAAAAGCAAGTATTTTCTGTAGCAACAGTCACATCTCTCCAGAAGGCCGACACACCAGTCGATGTTCATGATACTGAGGGCAAAGCAGAGAATCTGCCATATAAATGGCATGTAGCCGGTGTTGCGTCATATTTTCTCATCGATAACCCGGTACCAGGTCGCGCGAGTCTCTGTGGCGAGGAATACCTGATACACGGAACGCCACACCGCCATTCGATCTCGGGATGCCATCTCTCCACCATGTACCGGTTGTGATCGCTCATCATTAGGCGACAAACGGCACTTGCCTTGTGAGTCCTAGTACGAGGTAAGTCTGCTTGGATGAAACTAGTTTTCGAGGTGTGAGAGCGATGCAGAAATAGTAAAAATATGCGCTATTGCACCAAAAATCTTGAAATCACAATGGAGTATGATCAACGGCCAATAATTCTCAATCCCCCGCCCCCCAGACGGCTTGAGCACCGGAATATCCAGTCCTTCTACAAAGACAGAAGGGAGTGTAACGTCAGGGGATATCAGCTCTTGGCCGGCAGCAGTCCAATGAGGAGTCGTAATGTGGTGGAAAGCATGACAAAACTCCAGCGAGAAACCATCTGGCTCACGGGCCTGTTTAGCAGTCGCCGGCCGGAGTGGCCGTGCCGTTCTAGGCTCTACAGTCTGGAACCGCGAGACCGCTACGGTCGCAGGTTCGAATCCTGCCTCGGGCATGGATGTGTGTGTTGTCTTTAGGTTAGTTAGTTAGTTAGTTAGTAGTTCTAAGTTCTAGGGAACTGATGACCTCAGAAGTTGAGTCCCATAGTGCTCAGAGCCATTTGAACCATTTTCTGTTTAGCAGTCAAGGCGAACATCGTCAAAGTCATAATCCATCATCACAGCCGTAAGGATCTTCACAGCAGCCCTATCAAGAACTCCAGGCAAAGACTGGAGGACTTCATTCATTGCTGTAGCATCCTGGTCCACTTTCGTATAGAACTGTTGATAGTTGTCCAGAAAGGCACTCGCAACGTTTTTCTGGGATGTCAGTCAGCGACCATCCAGCGTGTCAAGGGTATGCACCAGACCTCTCTGACACCGCTGCTTCTCTCTGAAGACATGGTGCATTGATGGGAGTTACCCACAGACTCAATCCTCACACCTCGGACCCATCGTTGCTCTCTCAAAGCCGAGACAAGCAAGTGAAATAATCTGCTCCTTTATCCTCTGAATTTTAACTTGTTGATCAAGAGATGGTGATTGGCCAGAGAGCTCCTGGACCAGTGCGGAACAAAATTCCAACATATTTTGATGTCAATACATCTTGTCGCGACCATATTGTATCACCTTAGCACATTCGAGCCATCGCCGAAGTGCTGAAGGGCATGTCGGGAGGCGTCTTCTATCAACTGCCTGCACTCCGGATCCTGGAGATGTACAACATTCAGTTTCCACGTACTTCGTCCGTGCTACATTCTTGCTGTTGGAGAGAACTGTGCGTATGTACGTGATATGGTCATAGAAGGCCGTAGCCCACAGGTCATCATCAGTTGTGGAAGCCGTGATCAAAGCGACTCGCCAGATGGCTTATAGCATACATATATACACTTCGATCACCATGCACGCCTTCCCACATGTCAGTGAGATTCAAATCCTGCACCAGCAGTTGCAGTTCCTGGCTTGGAGTATAATGGGGAAATTGATCCTTCCGGGATATCAAACAGTTGAAGTCGCCACCAGGAATAAAGAGGTCGTAGAGGCCCGCAAACAAGGCGCGACCTCTTCCAAATAAAACCGCTACCATTCCCGTCGCTTTCCAGAGCCAGAGGGGACTTAAACACTGATGTGTCGGACACCATGGACCTCCACGAGTCCCCTAGCCAACAGCAGATAAACCATATCTTCAACCACAATCCCCTACCAGTGGAGTACTGCCATAGCACTTACGCCTTCATCGCACGGCGTAAAAAAGACATCGTATCCATAAAAAGCCAGAAACTTACGGGGGAGAATTTCTTGCAGAAGGGAAACATCAGTGTCTGACGCCCACAACACGTCGTGGAGCAAGTTTGACCTGCATGCTAATCATGTTGACATTTATAGAGCCATTCCCATAAAACCGCCGTGGTACCGTAGTGACGGAGATGCTCATTGAAGCAAGAAGACCAGTGTTCATAAGTGCCTCCAAATCTCCGGTCGATTAACATTCATGGGTTGCCCCAGCTACTTCGACGTTCGTTGGTCCATCTTCAACTTCACAGTAGTGCGTAGGCGAGGATCGTCCAACAGAGCCACCGTAGCTCCAGAGGGGATGGTGTGGGGTTGGAGGAAGAATGGTCATGACCCGATTGCTGTGTGTCGACGGGAGGCGCGGCGCTAGGTGACTGCGACGACTCTTCTGTATCCGACAGGAGATAGGCTTAACGTTTCACCACGGGATCTGTGAGAAGGTCTTGGCAGAGCGGACTGGAATCTTCCATGGAATGTAGCAGGCAGGTGTCTGACGGAGTATGCTGAACGTTTCTTACGTCTCTTCGGCGACTGTTGTTTACACATATGCACTGTAGTACCTAAAGACTTCAGCGGGTCCTGATGGACAGGTGCGAAGGCAGCAATATGCACGACCATCGAATCAATGTCCACGCCTCCCGCCAGAACTTCCTCGCCACCTGTCAGCACAGGCAGAGAACGAGAGGGCACACAGGCATAGACGACGTTCCCTCTTCATCTCCTAGATGGACAGTCGTAGTAGGCAAATGATCGGTAGTGGGAGGCGGCACAGATAGTGGGCTGCAGTCCTTCTGGAGAACTTCAACGTATGCCGACAGCAGCTTCGTCGCTGTAGTGGAAAGAACACGCGTTCGGCTGGCCATCATACATTATAACGGAGTGGCACCCATCAATACGTAAACAGGGTGGTAACTGTTTGGTCAGTGGCTAATGCTGATGCATTAGCTCCATACTTAACAATCATATACAACCGTTCGCTCGACGGAAGATCTGTACCCAAGGACTGGAAAGCTGCACAGGTCCCACCAATATTCAAGAAAGGTAGTAGGAGTAATCCACGAAATTACAGGCCCATGCCATTAACGTCGATGTGCAGCAAAATTTTAGAACATATTTGTGTTCGAACATTATGGATTGCCTCGTAGAAAACGGTCCATTGACACACAGTCAACATCGGTTTAGAAAATATCGTTCCTGTGGAACACAACTAGCTCTTTATTGACATGAAGTGTTGAGTGCTATTGATTTCAGGTCGATTCCGTATTTCTGGATTTCCGGAAGGGTTTTGGCACTGTACCACACAAGCGGCTCGTAGTGAAATTGCGAGCTCATGGAATGTCGTCTCAGTTATGTGGCTGGATTTGTAATTTCCTGTCAGAGAGGTCACAGTTCGTAGTAACTGACGGAAAGTCATCGAGTAAAACAGGAGTGATTTCTGGCGTTCCGCAAGGTCGTGTTATAGGCCCTTTGCTGTTCCTTATCTATCTGGGATAGACAATCTGAGCAGCCGTCTTCGGTTGTTTGCAGATGGCGCTGTCGTTTGTCGACTAATAAAGTCATCAGAAGATCAAAACAAACTGCAAAACGATTTAGAAAAGATATCTGAATGGTACGAAAAGTGGTAATAGACCCTAAATAACGAAAAGTGTGAGGTCATCCACATGAGTGCTAAAAGGAACTCGTTAAATTTCGGTTACACGATAAAACACTCTAATCTAAAAGTCGTAAATTCAACTAAATACCTAGGTATTACAATTACGAACAACTTAAATTGGAAAGAACATATAGAAAATGTTCTGGGGAAGGCTAACCAAAGGCTGCGTTTTATTGGCAGGACACTTAGACAGTGTAACAGACCTAATAAAGAGACTGCCTACACTACGCTTGTCCGTCCTCTTTTAGAATACAGGTGTGCGGTGTGGGATCCTTACCAGATAGGACTGACTGAGTACATCGAAGAAGTTCAAAGAAAGGCAGCACGTTTTGTATTATCGCAAAATATGAGAGAGAGTGTCACAGAAATGATACAGGATATGAGCTGGAAATCATTAAAAGAAAAGCATTTTTCGTTGCGATGGAATCTTCTCACGAAATTCCAATCATCATCTTTCTCCTCCGAATGCGAAAATATTTTGTTGACAACGACCTACATTGGGAGGAACGATCACCACGATAAAAAAAGGGAAATCAGAGCTCGTACGGAAAGATATAGGTGTTCATTCTTTCCGCGCGCTATACGAAATTGGAATACTAGAGAATTGTGAAGGTGGTTCGATGAACCCTCTGCCAGGCACTTGAATGTGATTTGCAGAGTATCCATGTAGATGTAGAATACGGATCTGCTTCACTCCATTGAGGACTGGGCGTGTGCTACAGTCAGGTCCCTTCTCAGCCACATGGCGTATCACCTTCCCTTATGGTCGGAGTGCAGGAATCACAACCTCTGAAGGTATTTCAAACGGAAGTTGAAAAACACCCAATGTCCGCAGTCCAAATCGCATGATCTACAGACACACCAATATTGCCATCTGAATGATAGAACTTGAGAGCATTCCTAGTGTCATTTGGAATCCTGTCACACAGTGCGCCATTAATTAACTACACATATACCACACTGTGCACTATGCATAGGTGTATGCCAACAAGATCGTCATAGTCAACCTTAACATCATCTCTTAGAAATTTTTCGACTTCAAGCGCTTTCAGACGTGCATATTGACCCGAGAAACTTATCTTCAGTGTGGATTACGATAAGAGTAGGCCATTCTCCTCCGAAAGGAAATATAGCGTCCGAAGACAGCTGAAGCACACAAATAACCCCAAGCCCAAAATCCGCAGCAAGGACATAAACAGAGACGTCCGTGTTGCCACAAGACAGACCAGCCGCGTCGGCTCCTTGCGCAAGCCTCCTGGACCGACTCAGACCTCCAAGACTTGGATTCATACACCTTTTGTGATTCCCGCACAGGGAGAGACTTTATTATTACTGTTACGGCCTGTCTAGACATGTGATTCAGTGTTGCAGTGGCTGCATTTTACCGACTGTATAATGTTCAAGGGATGTAATAAAAAAACTGAGTGCAGAGATCAACAACGAACTTCAACAGATGTCATCTGACGTCCGCTACGACGCAATACAACGAAGAATTACGAAGAAAACGGACTGAGCAAAGATTGATGATTTGTACGAGCGCTGATAACCGCGCAGTTGAGCGACCCACAAACCAAACCATCATCATCATCATCATCAACAATAAACAAAACGCAAACAAAAGAAAGAAAGAAAAGGGGTAGCGTCTTTAATTGACAATCAAAACGTAATCGGTCCCGCATTCGAAACTCGCCACCGCTTATATTTTGATTAATAATCAGCATTGGACGACGAATACTTCTGGCATAAGAAGTTACCCTCATTCTGCCAACGGCCTTGTCGAAGAGGGTGGAGGAGCGGACAGCGGTTCAGGACACTCTCTCGTCCTTGGGGTGGGAAACTGCCCCTAAAAGCGGAAGAATTACTAATGATCAACGACATGAGGATGCAGAAGGCAATGGAAACCACTGCATTAAATACACGTAACGTGTACCCACAGGACATGTGGCCTGTATTGAAAAATTGTCATGATGATCTATTCATTGGCAAAATATTCCAGAATAGTCCCCGATTCGGACATCCGGGAGGCGACTGCCAAGGGAAAGATGATCATGAGAAAAAGGCTGAATAAACAACGAAAGGATAACGTTCTACGAGACGGAGCGTGGAATGTCAGAAGCTTAAAATGTGGTGTCACCGCCAGACACCACACTTGCTAGGTGGTAGCCTTTAAATCGGCCGCGGTCCGTTAGTATGCGTCGGACCCGCGTGTCGCCACTATCAGTGATTGCAGACCGAGCGCCGCCACACGGCAGGTCTAGAGAGACTTCCTAGCACTCGCCCCAGTTGTACAGCCGTCTTTGCTAGCGATGGTTCACTGACAAAATACGCTCTCATTTGCCGAGACGATAGCTAGCATAGCCTTCAGCTACGTCATTTGCTACGACCTAGCAAGGCGCCATTACCAGTTACTATTGATGCTGTAAAACATGTACCGTCAAGAGCGATGTTCACCAATTATGGATTAAAGTTAAGTATTCCACAGCTACGTCCTTTTTTGCTAGTCTCATTTCCTTGACCTGTTCCAGACCTCACGCCAGCCTGCGTGAGCTAAAACGCGTGCCTTTCGGCTTCCTCTCATAGTGGGTTGGGTCTCTTGCCTATCCACAACATAAACGTGACAGGGTAGCTAGAAAATCTGAAAAGGAAAACGCAAAGGCTCAATTTAGATATAGCAGGGGCTAGTGAAGTGAAATGGAAGGAAGACAAGGATTTCTGGTCAGATGAGTACAGGGTAATATCAACAACAGCCAAAAATGGTATAATGGGAGAAGGGTTTGTTACGAATAGGAAGGTAGGGCAGAGAGTGTGTTACTGTGAACAGTTCAGTGATAGGGTTGTTCTTATCAGAATCTACAGCGAACCAACACCGAAAACGATAGTTCAGCTATACATGCCAACTTCGCAAGCTGAATGCGAAAAGACAGAGTAAGTATATGAGGATATTGAAAGGGTAAAACAGTACGTAAAGGGAAATGAAAGTCTAATAGTCATGGGGTACTGGAATGAAGTTCCAGGGGAAGAAGTAGAAGAAAAGGTTACAGGATAATTTTTGCTTGGGACAAGGAATGAGAGAGGAGAAAGAGTAATTGAGTTCTGTAATAAATTTCAGCTAGTAATAGCGAATGTTCAACAATCACAAGAGGAGGGTGTATACTTGGACGGGAATGGACATCTCTAAAAAGGGCAATCACAGAAGATGGAAAGAAAAACGTGGGTACAAAGAAAATAACTGTGAAGAACCCACAGGTAACAGAAGAAGTACTTCAGTTGATCGATTAAAGGAAAAAGTACAAAAATGCCCCGGAAAACTCAGGAATACAGAAATACAAGTCGCTGAGGAATGAAATAAACAGGAAGTGTAGGGAAACTAAGACGAAATGGCTGCAGGAGAAATGTGAAGACATCGAAAAAGAAATGATTGTTAGAAGGAGTGACTCAGTACGTAAGAAAGTCAAAACAACTTTCGGTGAAAGTAAAAGCAAGGGTGGTAACATTAAGAGAGCAACGGGAATTCCACTGCTTAATGCAGAGGAGAGAGCGGATAGGTGGAAAAAGTACACTGAAGGCCTCTATGAGAGGATATATTTGTCTGCTGTGATAGAAGAAGAAACAGAAGTTGATCTAGAAGAGACAGGGGGTCTAGTATTAGATTCAGAATTTAAGAGAGCTTTGGAGGACTTAAGATCAAATAAGGCAGAAAGGATAGATAACACTCCATCAGAATTTCTAAAATCATTGAGAGAACTGGCAGAAAAACGACTATTCATGTTGGTGTGTAGAATGTATGAGTCTGGCAACATACCATCTGAGATTCGGAAAAATATCATCCACACAATTCCAAAGACTGCGAGAGCGGACAAGTGCGAAAATTATCACATAATCAGCTTAATAGCTCATGTATCCAAGTTGCTGACGAGAATAATCCATAGAAGAATGGGAAAGAAAATTGAGGATGTGTTAGATGATGATCATTCAGGCTTTAGAAAAGGTAAAGGCACCAGAGAGGCAATTCTGACATTCTGGTTGATAATGGAAGGAAGACTAAATAAAAATCAAGACACGTTCATAGGACCTGGAAAAAGCGTTCTACAATGTAAAATGATGCAAGATGTTCGAAATTCTGAAAAAAAAACAGGGATAAACTACAGGGAGTCACAGGTAATATACAATAGGTACAAGAGCCACCAAGAGTGGGGGACCAAGAACGAAGTGCACAGTTTAAACTGGTGTAAGACAGGGATGTATTCGTTCGCCCGTACTGTTCAATCTGTAAATCAAAGAAGCAATGATAGAAATAAAATAAAGGTTCAGTAGCTGGATTAAAATTCGGGTTGAAAGGATATCAGTGATATGATTCGGTGGTGACATTGCTACCCTGGGTGAAAGTGAAGAAGAATTACATGACATGCTGGATGGAATGAACAGTGTAATGAGAACAGAATGTGGATTGACAGTAAATCGAAGAAAGATGGAAGTAGTGAGAAGTAGCAGAAGTCAGGACATCAAAAAATTGAATATCAGGATTGATGCTCATGAATACGATGAAGTTAAGGACTTCTACTGTCTAGGCAGCAAAATACCCATGGACAGAGCAAGGATAATATCCAAAGCAGACGAGCATTGGCAGAAAGACCATTCTTGGCTGTGGTGGCGTAAGCTGTCGCCAGCACAGCCATCGGCAAAGATGTAGCGCGAAGATCGATAGTAGGTGCTGGATCAATTCCACCTATCGCGAGAGAGGCCAGAGACACACCTGCAAGCAACATGCCGCCAACGCCTCTCTCGACAACAAGTATTTAGACTGCCGCCACTGACCAGAGGGCCTCATTGACTCACTATTCCAGCTGGTGTCTGTCAGTTCACATTGCAGGTTATGATAGTACATAGCGACAAGATTAGGGATCAGCAGCGAGACTGAAGGTTGTAATAGCAAGATTACCGATATTGTCTGCAAGAGGACTAATACTGAAGACCTTGTACCACAACACATGGACTCTGTTCCAATTAAGTAAAGACTTACAGTGCATTTGTGCTGAAAAAAAGAGGATACCGGTCACCTGTAACAACATCCTCTCCATTTCTTCCTACGGTTCATGTCTACTACTATCAAACATATGCCTTAATATGAGGAAGAAATTTCTGAGAATGTACGTTTGGGGCACAGCATTCTATGGTATTGGAACATAGACTGTGGGAAAACTGGAGCAGAAGAGAATTGAAGCATTTGAGATGTGGTGATATAGACGAATATTGAAAATTAGATGGACTGGTAAGGTAAGGAATGAGCAGGTTCTTCGCAGAATCTGAGATGAAAGGAATGTATGGAAAACACTGACAAAGAGAAGGGACAGGATGATAGGACACCCGCTAAGACATCACGGAATGGCTTCTGTGGTACTAGAAGGAGCTGTAGAGGGCAAAAACTGTAGAGGAAGACAGAAATTGGAATACAGCCAGCAAATCATTGAGGCTGTAGTTTGCAGGTGCTACTCTGAGATGAAGAGATTGGCATGTTAAAATCTGTGCCAGACCGTAATTCGTGTCACTTCGTGGCCTGGACTGTTTCCAGGGGTAGAGAGCTTTTCGTTCGGCTTTTACAGCCCATTGTAACGGAAACACAGACTGTTAGTCTATGTGCAACGCGCTTTTCCGTCGTCAGTAATTTGTGCCTTGCCCATGTAGATCCTATAATATTGAATCTCACTCAATACTGTAACTAATATAAAGTCCTTGTATGTAAATTGAAGGTGTAGAGGGGAAGAAAGGATTGGAAAGGGAAGGAGGGGAGAGAATCACCGCTGTCACCTACATCAGGACATTACGGGGAATCAGCAGTGACGAGTGAAAATGTACACTGGACCGGGATTCGAACCCAGGATCTCTTGCTTACTTTTTTTTGAAAAAATCTTATTTTGTTCGGTATAGGTTCAAATGGCTCTGAGCACTATGGGACTTAACAGCTGTGGTCATCAGTCCCCTAGAACTTAGAACTACTTAAACCTAACTAACCTAAGGACATCACACACATCCACGCCCGAGGCAGGATTCGAACCTGCGACCGTAGCAGTCGCGCGGTTCCGGACTGCGCGCCTAGAACCGCGAGACCACCGCGGCCGGCTGTTCGGTATAGTTCATGGTGTTTGTTCCGGGCGGATGTCCCATCACACCCGTCGAAGTTCATCGTTGATCCATTTACTCAGTTTTTTTATTACAGAGGACAGCTAACCCTCTGACCGAACACGCTGAGCTACCGTGCCGGTAACTAAATACTATAATGCTTACTAGGCATGTGGGTTATCCACTGTGCCATCCGGGACACAGCCTCACCGCCCCTGCACAGACTTCTCGGTACGCTTCACGGCCGATCCACATTCCCATCGAGCGCCACCTATCCGGAGTCCCTGTCCATTTCCTCCAAGTTCGCTCTGTGAGATTCCCACAGGAGGTCGGACGTATTTGTGCATCCACGCTGAAGAAGGTGGACTCATTGCCTAGCTACCCGTCAATTATATGAAACCTTCGTGTCTGTTCTTTCAGACCGCTGTTCTTTCAGATACCTCGCGAATAAAAACATTAGAGAACGTTATAATCAGTCACAAATTTTCGTCTGTTACCATAATAGTTTCAAGATGTACGCTAAAGTGATTAATGTCACGTGACAGATGCCTAATGTGCCATGAAATACAATTTAGGGCCTGAGCAAGCTTCACTATGAAATCCACTATTCAGAAATAGATCGTGCACTAACAAATACTCAGCGCCAAGCAATGCCTGCAACTTCCGCACTTTCGATTGGAAACAAGTACTTTTCGCTCCCGTAGTGACGAGGTACTCAGTGATGTAGAACATAATACATATTTAGAAAAAAAATATGCTAACGTTCCTTCCATAGAAACGGTCGCAAGGATAGCAGATACAGCAAGAAATAACTAACACATTTTCGTTTAAGTGGTACCATCGAAACCATGTACATTCATTTACACTGAAATGCATAATTCATAGACATTTATAGGTGCATGCAGGGTGGTCAATTCATAGTGACCGGACCAAATATTCACGAAATAAGCATCACACTAAAAAACTACAAAGAACGAAACTTGTATAGCTTGAAGGGAGAAACCAAATGGCGCTATGGTTGGCCCGCTAGATGGCGCTGCCGTAGGTCAAACGGATATCAACTGCGTTTTTTTTAAATAGGAACCCCCATTTTTATTACATATTCGTGTGGCACGTAAAGAAATATGAATGTTTTAATTGCACCACTGTTTTCTCTTTGTGACAGATGGCGCTGTGATAGTCACTGACGTATAAGTACGTGGTATCACGTAACATTCCGCCAGTGCGGACGGTATTTGCTTCGTGATACATTACCAGTGTTAAAATGGACCGCTTACCATTTGCGTAAAAGGTCGATATCGTGTTGATGTATGGCTATTGTGACCAAAATGCCCAACGGGCGTGTGCTATGTATGCTGCTCGGTATCCTGGACGACATCATCCAAGTGTCCGGACTGTTCGCCGGATAGTTACGTTATTTAAGGAAACAGGAAGTGTTCAGCCACATGTGAAATGTCAACCAGGACCTGTAACAAATGATGATGCCCAAGTAGGTGTTTTAGCTGCTGTCGCCGCTAACCCGCACATCAGAAGCAGACAAATTGCGCGAGACTCGGGAATCTCCAAAACGTCGCTGTTGAGAGTGCTACATCAACATCGATTGCACCCGTACCATATTTCTATGCACCAGGAATTGCATGGCGACGACTATGAACGTCGTGTACAGTTCTGCCACTGGGCACAAGAGAAATAACGGGACAATGACAGATTTTTTGCACGCGTTCTATTTAGCGACGAAGCGTCATTCACCAACAGCGGTAACGTAAACCGGCATAATATGCACTATTGGGCCACGGAAAATCCACGATGGCTGCGACAAGTGGAACATCAGTGACCTTGGCGGGTTAATGTATGGTGCGGCATTATGGGAGGACGGATAATTGGCCCCCATTTTATCGATGGCAATCTAAATGGAGCAATGTATGCTGATTTCCTACGTAATGTTCTACCGATGTCACTAAAAGATGTTTCACTGCATGACATAATGGCGATGTACTTCCAACATGATGGATGTCCGGCACATAACTCGCGTGCGGTTGAAGCGGTATTGGATAGCATATTTCATGACAGGTGTATTGGTCGTCGAAGCACCATACCATGGCCCGCACGTTCACCGGATGTGACGTCCCCGGATTTCCTTCTGTGAGGGAAGTTGAAGGATATTTACTATCGTGATCCACCGACAACGCCTGACAACATGCGTCAGCGCATTGTCAATGCATATGCGAACATTACGGAAGGCGAACTACTCGCTGTTGAGAGGAATGTCGTTACACGTATTGCCAAATCCATTGTGGTTCACGGACATCATTCTGAGCATTTAATGCATTAATGTGGTATTTACAGGTAATCATGCGTTCTCAGAAATGAAAACAACCGAAATAAAATGTTCAAACGTATCTACGTTCTGTATTTTAATTTAAAAAATCTACCTGTTCGTCTAAAATTGTGAGCCATATATTTGTGACTATTACAGCGCCATCTATCACAAAGCGAAAAAAGTGGTCCAACTAAAACATTCATATTTCTTTACGTACTACGTGACTATGTAATAAAAAATGGGTTTCCTATTTTTAAAAAATGCAGTTGATATGTGTTTGACCTATGGCAGCGCCATCTAGCGGACCAACCATAGCCCCATCTGGCTTCCCCCTTCAAGCTAGACAAGTTTCGTTCTTTGTAGTTTTATCGTTTGACGCTTATTTCGTGAGATATTTGGCCCGGTCACGATCAATGGACCACCCTGTATAACGATAAAGTCAGTATACCACAGGTTTTTGTACGTTGTTGATGTAACTGCATTTATTACGTATAGACGTTACTTTTACGTGATAATCACTTTATTTGTTAATTTATAGACATCGGCGAATGTAAATGTCGTGTGAGTAGGGCCTCCCGTCGGGTAGACCGTTCGCCAGGTGCACGTCTTTCGATTTGGCGCCACTTCGGCGACTTGCCCGTCGATGGGGATGAAATGGTGATGATTAGGACAACACAACACCCAGTTCCTGAGCGGAGAAAATCTCCGACGCAGCCGGGAATCGAACGCGGGGTCACAGGATTGACTGTCTGTCGCGCTGACCACTCTGCTACCGGAGACGGACAGACATCGGCTGATTCCATTAGAAAAAATTTTAACAGCATAACAGGAGCTAGCTGCCAATAAATCGTTTGAGCTCCTGTGAAACTGAATTTTACCTACCAATAAAGTTTTTTGTCTACTGGTAGGTTACTGAAAATGTTAGTGAATAATGAACACCTTTCTGAAGTAAGTGCCTTTAAACAAGTGTCTCATCTGTTAATCATAAGCAAGATCTTCCACTATCTAATGCTGCATATTCTTCTCCGTGTCGCTACGTATTCTTGAATATGAACCAAAAAATTTCTCTGGTAGTGAACAACGAATACGGAAAAGGACAAAGAAAGAAAGTAAGGTGGAGTGTCCACAAGGCGGAGGGAGTGCTGAGTCGTCCCCTAAGGAAAAGGTCACAAGTTCGGAGGTCGCTCAGAACGGGTCGCGTTCTTCTTATTTCCTCTTCTCTACAGTCACAAATTTTTCAGGCGCCAAATGAAAAGCGCAGATACCTTTGCGACTGAATGCTAGAGAAACCGCAAAGCCTAAAGTGAAACGTAGGGTTAAAATGAGACACATCTTTCCAGCACTGCTTCAGCGGGTAACGGAAGACACTTGGATCTCTGTTACGGTCAAAGAAGATGTTGACAAACAAATCATCAATAATAGCGAAACTATAAAGTACAAAACCCGAAAAAAATGCATTCGTATCATATGAGTGTGAAGTACCAACACAAAGTAAAGGGATGAGATCAATAGAGAATAAGAGAACTGGGACGATAGGCCTGATGCCCAGCATCTGAGTAACTGAATATGTAGCATATTCGTTTTGTAAATTGAAACGCCTTTTTCCTTGCTGTAATCTATAGTTATGTTCCAGACGTGTTTCGCCTTTTACATTATGGCATTTTCAATGGATTTAATCTAGAATAAAAAGTTTTTTGTTTTTATATGCAATACTTATATATTAGAGAACAAGACACCCCATAATTTTGACATTAATAAATCTACCTACGGTTCTTCGTTGTTCCGTCCGAAATACGCGTCTCTTTTCACCTGGCAAACCACTGAAGCATCGATACATTTTCACGTCGTGATCATTTTGTTTTGTAGTATTCTGAACTTTATTTGCCAACAAAATTAAAATTGTCACAAAGTTGACCGATGTTACGGTATTATCAATGCCTTGCTTAGCATAAATAATTTGCAGTATATAATGATGATGGTTAAGCTATGAATCGGCATTTGTAATTGTAATTCATTTTATTTCCGTATGCTAATATACGTTAGCAGTAAAAAAAAGGCTAAGCCAGTAGAGCACTTGCCAACAAACACAATGGTCACAGGTTCGAGCTACTGCCCGGAAGATAGTTTTAATCTGCCAGGAAGTTTGAAATGCTTTCTTTGCGTATTTACATTCATTAACATCAAGTGATATTCAGGAAAAGTGATTTCATGCAAATGATTTTTAAATGCCTCTATTTATTGAGCGAGTGGTATTTACACTGGCATCATATATTTGCACAATTAATAGGCTTATCGAAGGTAGCTAATAAATAGCCACAACTGTAGATTACGAGGCTACCAGGTACCACAGAAACTTCTGGAGAAAAACTTTATTTGCGAGCGTTTTTGTCCGTTAGCGTAGGCCAAGAAAGAGGGAATTACAAAAAGGCTACGGAATTTATTGCTAAACAGTTCGATTAATAAGGTAAACGGCCAAAGCTGCTAAATCAGCTCTATGGGCGCACTCATCAAACTTCGAGAGATTCACTTAGGGCGAGACATTGACGAGATCCTTCACGAGGCACGCTTCAGTTCTATGAACACTGATGGTCATTTTTAGATCAATTTGGTGATGATAATAACTATCAAATCCGCTTGTTGGGCTGAAAAAACAAATTTTAGATCGTAGACTGCTTTGGTTTCACGTATCCTGTGGCACTTCGGAGTCTACTGGAAGGTTGGGCAAGCCTTTGCCGGAGCACAAAAGGAATGACGGCCCCAGTTCCGCCAGACCCACCAACATGCAAGAGCAGCAACACAATTTTTGAATGTAATTCAACATCAAATCGACGAGCATCAGGAGCATTTGCTAAGTGGTCGCCGTCTTATGAAACTGACAGCCCTCTTCATCTGCCACCATACTGTTGTAATCCCACACTTGCTGCTATGCTAACTGCGTCCTCTGCTATCGGCGCCACTACTTAGGTAAGTTATCCGGGCCTCAGTGACATGTTAGAGTTGCGCGTCCTCAGTACTAATTTTACTTTCGATAGCACGTTGGAACTCATGGAGATGGAAAAGGGCCACCGTGGTACAACAACCGAGTTAGAAAACTGATACGGAAGCAAAGGGAACTTCACAGCAAACATAAACATAGCCAAAAACAAAAATTACACGAAGCGAAATGTAGTGTGAGGAGGGCTATGCGAGAGGCGTTCAGTGAATTCGAAATTAAAGTTATATGTACTGACTTGGCAGAAAATCCTAAGAAATTTTGGTCTTATGTCAAAGCGGTAGGTGGATCAAAACGAAATATCCAGACACTCTGTGACCAAAATGGTACTGAAACAGAGGATGACAAACTAAAGGCCGAGATACTAAATGTCTTTTTCCAAAGCTGTTTCACAGAGGAATGTCGTTCCTTCTCTAGATTGTCGCACAGACAACAAAATGGCAGATATCGACATAGATGACAGAGGGATAGAAAAACAATTAAAATCTCTTAAAAGAGGAAAGGCCGCTGGACCTGATGGGCTACCAGCTCGATTTTACACAGAGTACGCGAAGGAACTTGCCCCCCTTCTTGCAGCGGTGTACCGTAGGTCTCTAGAAGAGCGTAGCGTTCCAAAAGATTGGAAAAGGGCACAGGTCATCCCCGTTTTCAAGAAGGGAAATCGAGCAGATGTGCAGAACTACAGACCTATATCTCTAACGTCGATCAGTTGTAGAATTTTGGAACACGTATTATGTTCGAGTATAATGACTCTTCTGGAGACTAGAAATCTACTCTGTAGGAATCAGCATGGGTTTCGAAAAAGACGATAGTGTGAAACCCAGCTCGCGCTATTCGTCCACGAGACTCAGAGGGCCATAGACACGGGTTCCCAGGTAGATGCCGTGTTTCTTGACTTCCGCAAGGCGTTCGATACAGTTCCCCACACTCGTTTAATGAACAAAGTAAGAGCATATGGACTATCAGACCATTTGTGTGAATGGATTGAAGAGTTCCTAGATAACAGAACGCAGCATGTCATTCTCAATGGAGAGAAGTCTTCCGAAGTAAGAGTGATTTCAGGTGTGCCGCAGAGGAGTGTCGTAGGACCGTTGCTATTCACAATATATATAAATGACTTTGAAGATAACATTGGAAGTTCACTGAGGCTTTTTGCAGATGATGCTGTAGTAAATCGAGAGTTTGTAACAATGTAAAATTGAACTGGAATGCAGGAGGATCTGCAACGAATTGACGCATGGTGCGGGGAATAGCAATTGAATCTCAATGTAGACAAGTGTAATGTTCTCCGAATACATAGAAAGAAAGATCCTTCTTCATTTAGCTACAATATAGCAGGTCAGCAATTGGAAGCAGTTAATTCCATAAATTATCTGGGAGTAGGCATTAAAAGTGATTTAAAATGGAATGACCATATAAAATTAATCGTCGGTAAGGCAGATGCCAGACTGAGATTCATTGGAAGAATCCTAAGGAAATGCAGTCCGAAAACAAAGGAAGTAGGTTATAGTATACTTGTTCGCCCACTGCTTGAATACTGCTCACCATTGTGGGATCCGTATCAGATGGGGTTGATGAAGGAGATAGAGAAGATGCAACGGAGAGCAGCGCGCTTCGTTACAGGATCATTTAGTAATCGCGAAAGCGTTACGGAGATGATAGATAAACTCCAGTGGAAGACTCTGCAAGAGAGACGCTCAGTACGGGCTTTTGTTGAAGTTTCGAGAACATACCTTCACCGAAGAGTCAAGCAGTATATCGCTTCCTCCTACGTATATCTCGCGAAGAGACCATGAGGATAAGATCAGAGAGATTAGAGCCCACACAGAGGCATACCGACAATCTTTCTTTCCACGAACAATACGAGACTGGAACAGAAGGGAGAACCGGTAGAGGTACTCAAGGTACCCTCCGCCATACACCGTCAGGTGGCTTACGGAGTATGGATGACGATGTAGATGAATGATTCCTTCCATGATTTCGTACGATTTTACGCAACCACATTCCACTTAAGTCGATAGTCCCTGTCCGTCAGAAGCTGACGTCTGTCTCATCTTGTTTTACATGTGGTTGCTCGTTCATATTTCCACTTCACCATCACATCACCAACAGTCGACTAGGGATTTGTTACTCAGTGGACGTCCCATGGCTAGTCCACCTTCCAATTCCTGAGCTCTCCCGACTGACTCATGTTCCTGTTACTGCTTCTCTACTGACAACACAATACTCCCCGCCTGGTTTTGTACTGGTGGACACGCTTTTCATGACATCTTGTGGTCAGTTCCGCACTACATAAGGGTCTTCGGGCACTTTCGATCATATAGTGTGTGAGTATTTAAATGTAGAATGTACGAATGTGAAACCTACCCGTCTCTTCAGTATCTCTATTGTTACGCAACCTTCCCTTCTAAAATAACCTATGAAACCTTCCCTTAGGATTTCTGTCTCTTGCTTAATAATAACAAACGAAATTTTCCCTTTGAAATCAATTCTCTTTCTCAATAATTGTTGTTGTTGTTGTGGTCTTCAGTCCTGAGACTGGTTTGATGCAGCTCTCCATGCTACTCTATCCTGTGCAAGCTTCTTCATCTCCCAGTACCTACAGCAGCCTACATACTTCTGAATCTGCTTAGTGTATTCATCTCTTGGTCTCCCTCTACAATTTTTACCCTCCACGCTGCCCTCCAGTATTAAACTGGTGATCCCTTGATGCCTCGGAACATGTCCTACCAACCGATCCCTTCTTCTAGTCAAGTTGTGCCACAAACTCCTCTTCTCCCCAATTCTATTCAGTACCTCCTCATTAGTTATGTGATCTACCCATCTAATCTTCAGCATTCTTTTGTAGCACCACAATTCGAAAGCTTATATTCGCTTCTTGTCTAAACTATTTATCGTCCATATTTCACTTCCATACATGGCTACACTCCATACAAATACTTTCAGAACCGACTTCCTGAAACTTAAATCAATACTCGATGTTAACAAATTTCTCTTCTTCAGAAACGCTTTCCTTGCCATTGCCAGTCTACATTTTATATCCTTTTTGCTTTGACCATCATCAGTTATTTTGCGTCTCAAACAGCGAAACTCATTTACTACTTTAAGTGTGTCATTTCCTAATGTAATTCCCTGAGCATCACTCGACTTAATTCGACTACATTCCATTATCCTCGTTTTGCTTTTGTTGATGTGCATCTTATACCCTCCTTTCAAGACACTGTCCATTCCGTTCAACTGCTCTTCCAAGTCCTTTGCTGTCTCTGACAGAATTACAATGTCATCGGCGAACCTCAAAGTTTTTATTTCTTCTCCGTGCATTTTAATACCTACTCCGAATTTTTCTTTTGTTTCCTTTACTGCTTGCTCAATATACAGATTGAGTAGCATCGGGGAGAGGCTACAATCCTGTCTCACTCCCTTCCCAACCACTGCTTTCCTTTCATACCCCTCTACTCTTATAACTGCCATCTGGTTTCTGTACAAATTGTAAATAGCCTTTCGCTCCCTGTATTTTACCCCTGCCACCTTCAGAATTTGAAAGAGAGAATTCCAGTCAACATTGTCAAAAGCTTACTCTAAGTCTACAAATGCTAGAAACGTAGGTTTGCCTTTCCTTAATCTTTCTCAGTATTGCCTCACGTGTTCCAACATTTCTACGGAATTCAAACTGATCTTCCCCGAGGTCGGCTTCTACCACTTTTTGCATTCGTCTGTAAAGAATTCACGTTAGTATTTTGCAGCTGTGACTTATTAAACTGATACTTCCGTGATTTTTTATTATATTCTTCTTGAAGTCTGAGGGAATTTCGCCTGTCTAATACATCTTGCTCACCAGATGATATAGTTTTGTTAGTCCTGGCTCTCTCAAGGCTGTCAGTAGTTCTAATGGAATGTTGTCTACTCCCGGGGCCTTGTTTCGACTTAGGTCTTCCAGTGCTCTGTCAAACTCTTCTCAATAATAATAAGTGCAATCTTCGCATACAAATTTAAATGCTGCTTATTAAAAGTGATTTTCTGATTATTTCGACGAAACGTAGAATGTGTCGTCGTCGTGGCCCTCAGTCGTTACCTGCAATAACCCAAAACTGTTCCCTACCTTTTTTACTGTTATTGGATCGCCATCTGACTGCTACATCGAACTGCGACATGAATATACTTACTCTGTTTTACTGTACTCTATTAGATGCTGGTGGGCTGTCATAATAAGTGGCTGTATTTATTACCAAAGCTGACGTTGTTGTTTAATAGCAAAGCTGACGTTATTCTTTAATTAATTTGACTGAAGTTACGTAATTCATAGTTAAACTTTTTCTTGACAGCAATAAAATTTTGCAAAGTTTTACGTTGATGGTTTTTGGGATGGTTTATAATCAGTAATGCAATATTGCTGACAAAAATTAATTATATTCTGAAATCGATTCTTCAAATATTTACTGTTGGTAATGAAATGATTTTACAAACGTTCAAATGGGACTTACTTTTTACAATAATCTTACAACTAGCATTGCGGAAACATACCTTCAGAAGTCTTGAGTTTCTCAAAAAACATAATTCGATAATATTAGTTCCTCTTATGATAATAGTTACCTGATGTCTCTGTACATCCGTTTGTTATCTGGCCGGCCGGAGTGGCCGAGCGGTTCTAGGCGCTACAGTCTGGACCCGCGCGACCGCTGCGGACGCAGGTTCGAATCCTGCCTCGGGCATAGATGTGTGTGATGTCCTTGGGCTAGTTAGGTTTAAGTAGTTCTAAGTTCTAGGGGACTGATGACCTCTGAAGTTAAGTCCCATAGTGCCCAGAGCCATTTGAACAATTTTTTTATTTTTGTTTATAATCTCTTGTAAATCATAGCTGGTGGCTGGCAGGCACACCACTCCTCTCAGCCTCTCGCTCCAGACCTGCTACCGACTCGCTTCACATCTCGCTTACTACTGACTTCCTACGAACGCTAAAGTGCGGTCTCTCCCGCCAACAATGCTTTATGGTGCAGACAATCCCTGCTACCACAATTATTTCCAAAATGACAAGCATTAATTATTCCTACTTAATCCTATTAATAAAATATAAACATCTTTCATAAATTGTGGTTTGACAATAGACAATAGAAATATATACGTCTTACGAATGTCAATACAGAAGTGTATTCTGCACTATGTTTAATTGTTTAAAACCTATTCAAGTACCTACCTGTACCACCCCTTCAATCAGAATTGTTGTATACGATTTTGTCTCTGATGTAAGCAGTTCTCAAAGGCAAGAACGTGGCTGCCAAACGCCTCCTTGCCCTTGGTCGATAAATGATTTTTCAGGTGCGAAATGGTATTATGTGCTACGTGGCAGTGCCTTTGTGACAGAGGGCATATATTAAAGGTGGATCAGAGCGACCACCAAGCAGAAAATGTTCTACGTAAGTATCAGTGACGTATCGATTTAGATGCTACTTTCAGCTCCTTGCCTTATTCTCCGTTTCGTAGCAGTCGGCAAAATGTTCTCACGCCATTTACGTTGTCAGTCATCCAGAGCAGAGAGTTCGTGACATTCTGAATTGTGAAAATTAAATGTTTCACTCTGTGTCACATTTAGCCGTCATCTTCTTTTGTACGCTTCTCAATTGAATCACGCCAACTTCACATCTCAAATGAAATTTATTTCACTTTATACCGTCAATAGTTCATTCTTGGCAGCTACCGTTTCCTACTTCAACACGTTTTTGATATACAAGTATTGATCAATTTTGCATTTCGCTCTCCGATAAGAACTTGTAGCTTGTCTCGTAGCCGTTACGGTAGCTGTAATGAAGCTGCAAAAATCTTAGTGGATGTCGGAAGACTTCTATTCAATAGCGTACACAATTCAACAGTTTTATTTTCACCGATTAACACTTTTATTCGTCATGAGCAGAGTTCGTTGAGTCGATGATCAGTTTACAGGATGTGTAAAGAATATTAGTGCACCCCTCAGGATAGTCCTTACAATACCAAACAGTTACACTGACGAAGTTGGATGTTTTATTGTGGCATAAACAATGTTCATATGTGTTGTTGTTGTGGTCTTCAGTCCTGAGACTGGTTCAAATGGCTCTGAGCACTATGGGACTTAACTACTGAGGTCATCAGTCCCCTAGAACTTAGAACTACTTAAACCTAACTAACCTAAGGACATCACAAACATCCATGCCCGAGGCAGGATTCGAACCTGCGACCGTAGCGGTCGAGCGGTTCCAGACTGCAGCACCTAGAACCGCTCGGCCACCCCGACCGGCAGTCCTGAGACTGGTTTGATGCAGCTCTCCATGCTACTCTATCCTGTGCAAGCTGCTTCATCTCCCAGTACGTACTGCAGCCTACATCCTTCTGAATCTGCTTAGTGTATTCATCTCTTGGTCTCCCTCTACGATTTTTACCCTCCACGCTGCCCTCCAATACTAAATTGACGATCCCTTGATGCCTCAGAATATGTCCTACCAACCGATCCCTTCTTCTAGTCAAGTTGTGCCACAAACTCCTCTTCTCCCCAATTCTATTCAATACCTCCTCATTAGGCATGTTCATATATATACACGAAAATGTCACAGTTTGTACTTATCATTGCAGTGTAGTATTTTATTGAAGAAGATCACACTGTGATAATTCAGGTCTCGAGCTTTGCGTTTGTCGGTGCTCGTAATTTTGCGTACAGTAGATGTGTAATTCCGGCTCTTACTCATGTCGGCATAATAATAAACCATACTTCATAAATCACAAAAAAAATGTTCAAATGTGTGTGAAATCCTATGGGACTTAACAGCTAAGGTCGTCGGTCCATAAGCTTACACACTACTTATCCTAAATTATCGTAAGGACAAACACACACACACACGCCCGAGGGAGGACTCGAACCTCCGCCGGGACCAGCCGCACAGTCCATGACTGCAACGCCTTTTAGGCTTTGAAAATCGGTTGGGCTAAATTTTACTTTAGGTGAACTACAATAACTAGTGTGATTTTAGCTTAGAGAAAAATTTTGCTGGTCAGAAATTAAAAAAAATACATAGTCACTACTGTCCTTACGCAATGCGGATCCCTTACTTCATGTATGAGCGCCATACTGCAAATATTGATAAATTACATGAAATTATTAGCTAGTGAATTTATGAGTCAATGTTCTATGTTATTTTGTACAGAAAAATTAAGATAAAAAAGAATGTAGTCAGAATGCAGAATCTGACAGGGTTACGTCGAAATCTGCAATGAAAACCGGCAGTGGCTCTGAACTTCAATTTTAATTATTTCGGAAGATAATTAGTTTTAGGTAATTTACAGTGCTTTATAAGAAAATCAGAATTCTTAACTTTCTGTTGGTGTGGATCATTATGTGGAATTGTGTTCATTAGCCCCCAAAACTTTTCATTTATTGAACTTTTAATTAACCTGCTCTATAGTCAAACTAACGATATCTATGGGGTCAGTACAATGAAAATAAGATTTGAACAATAAATACCAGTAAAATTAAGTGTAAATTAGAACTTGAGACTTTTATGTAAATTTTATATATCAATGGGATAAATGCATTGAAAATAATATAAAAACCAGCGAAAAAATTGGTTATTTGTGAGAGTAGAAAAAACAGATCGTGAAAATCCGTCTGCTACATCACAACCTCGAAGTAACGTTTTAGAGAGATGTTTGAATGATACAACTGTTGTGAAGATATGGTACTGAATTATTTATTGCTCATCGATTAGAGTTCGAAACTCGATGTGTTTTCATAAGAAGATTTGAAGAAGAAAAACCATACTCTTTGACATCTCTGAAATTTTGTTGAAAACTGTGCTTTGGATCACATTTCTGTTACTCATTAAAGTAAACTAATAAACCAATTGGTCTCTCTAATGTAATGATATTTATGTAAAAGAAATGAACTTTAAGCTCATACCTGAGTAAACGACCGTTATATGATACTTGGGTCACTGACATCTTCGATACTTGGCACAAAAGCCAATTTCGTGACCACCGAATCTAGTGTTACCATCATGTACACTTAGAGGATTAGTTCAGTGTCCTCCGTAGAGCATTTACGGCACCTCACTTGCTTCTGTTACCAGTTACAGACTCGTTTGTACGAGGGCAGTTCAATAAGTAATGCAACACATTTTTTTTCTCGGCCAATTTTGGTTGAAAAAACCGGAAATTTCTTGTGGAATATTTTCAAACATTCCCGCTTCGTCTCGTATAGTTTCATTGACTTCCGACAGGTGCCAGCGCTGTACAGAGCTGTTAAAATGGCGTCTGTAACGGATGTGCGTTGCAAACAACGGGCAGTGATCGAGTTTCTTTTGGCGGAAAACCAGGGCATCTCAGATATTCATAGGCGCTTGCAGAGTGTCTACGGTGATCTGGCAGTGGACAAAAGCACGGTGAGTCGTTGGGCAAAGCGTGTGTCATCATCGCCGCAAGGTCAAGCAAGACTGTCTGATCTCCCGCGTGCGGGCCGGCTGTGCACAGCTGTGACTCCTGCAATGGCGGAGCGTGCGAACACACTCGTTCGAGATGATCGACGGATCACCATCAAACAACTCAGTGCTCAACTTGACATCTCTGTTGGTAGTGCTGTCACAATTGTTCACCAGTTGGGATATTCAAAGGTTTGTTCCCGCTGGGTCCCTCGTTGTCTAACCGAACACCATAAAGAGCAAAGGAGAACCATCTGTGCGGAATTGCTTGCTCGTCATGTGGCTGAGGGTGACAATTTCTTGTCAAAGATTGTTACAGGCGATGAAACATGGGTTCATCACTTCGAACCTGAAACAAAACGGCAATCAATGGAGTGGCGCCACACCCACTCCCCTGCCAAGAAAAAGTTTAAAGCCATACCCTCAGCCGGTAAAGTCATGGTTACAGTCTTCTGGGACGCTGAAGGGGTTATTCTGTTCGATGTCCTTCCCCATGGTCAAACGATCAACTCTGAAGTGTATT
This sequence comes from Schistocerca americana, assembly GCF_021461395.2. Classification (NCBI taxonomy): domain Eukaryota; kingdom Metazoa; phylum Arthropoda; class Insecta; order Orthoptera; family Acrididae; genus Schistocerca; species Schistocerca americana. The sequence goes on along the minus strand of NC_060124.1, from coordinate 487,439,201 downwards.
GTGCTACTCCTCAGAAATTGAAGAAACGACTTCAGCGTGTTCGTAGGCACAAAAATTTGAACGAACTTCTCCTTCTTCATGACAACGCAAGACCTCACACAAGTCTTCGCACCGAAGAGGAGCTCACAAAACTTCAGTGGACTGTTCTTCCTCATGCCCCCTACAGCCCCGATCTCGCACCGTCGGATTTCCATATGTTTGGCCCAATGAAGGACGCAATCCGTGGGAGGCACTACGCGGATGATGAAGAAGTTATTGATGCAGTACGACGTTGGCTCCGACATCGACCACTGGAATGGTACCATGCAGGCATACAGGCCCTCATTTCAAGGTGGCGTAAGGCCGTAGCATTGAATGGAGATTACGTTGAAAAATAGTGTTGTGTAGCTAAATGATGGGGAATAACCTGGTGTATTTCAATGCTGAATAAAACAACCCCTGTTTCAGAAAAAAATGTGTTGCATTACTTATTGAACTGCCCTCGTAGTACTGTTACACGCTACTGGAAGGTGCAGTCTAATACCATTGCATGTCACTAATTGATCCAATAGTCACAGTGCGTTTCCGTGACTCTAGACAAGGAAAATGTCAATTTAAGTGGTTCACAAATAAAAAAATGAACAGTTAGGAGAGTAAATTAGTTAACTTAGAACAGGGTGTTCACACACTGCCCCATAGCGTGCAGGCACTGCCAGACATGCCTCGCTCACCTTGCAGACGCAGCTAGTACAGGCAACCCGCAAGGCAGGCGCAGCTGTTATAGGCAACCTGCAAGGAGTCCCTATTACACACAGTCTGCAAATGCCCTAACCACATGGCAACTCTGCGCTCAGTTGTTGCACAACTCTTGCATAGGTTCTGGCCTGGCTTCTTGACTGCCCGAATGTCAGGCTTTTGCCCACCCCTGCTTATCTGTGCCGGTGGGTGTCCAGTTGCCTGCTGGTGGGCACATGAGCTTGAACAGCCTAATTTAACATTTATCTACTAAAGAAATGCGGTTTAGCAATACAATCTTTTTTTCTTTTTTTATTTCTTTTTACTGTCCATACTTGTTTTGGAGAAGTTTCTCCATCTTCAGTGGGTTTTATTTATTATCTGTTGAACAAGGTACAAAGAATTTATGCATTATGATATTTATCAGGTTTCTGAGACTACAGTATTTACATTACTATAAGCACTGTCAGAAATATTAACATGAAGAATAAATACATACCTTATCATTACATGTTGGTATTCACATGTCAGTTACATATTTGCCGCACAGATACAATTATTGGCTTCCAGTATGTCATCTGCAATTCTTAAGCACTTATTATATCTTGTTACATAATTTCTCAAAAAAATTTTAAGGCATTTTCTTCATCCTGTAGCGCTACTGCCGTTATATTACATTTTTTTGTAAACAAAGATTCGCTACTTCACTCTTTGACAGGCATTTTTACGTGTTACAGCACCATTTCTCTAAAAATGTGTTGAAATGTATGTTGATTGTAATTAGGATTTATGAAATGCTGATTAGGGTGGGGTAACTGACTAGGTACATAAATGCATATACTCGTTTTTGTGGAACTCGCTTTTTCGTGCTTCTACAGGGTGTTCGATTGGAGCTTCCTACACACACTCTTTCGCTGTTTGCATGATGTTCCATTTTTCCGCCCTCTTTATCTTTGGGTAGGAATTTTGAATTTTGTAGTGACATTAGGCTGTGTGGATGTGTGTCTCTGTGTGTCTGTGTGTGGTATGGTGTGGTGTGTTGTGGTGTGGTGTGCTGTGGTATGGTGTGTATGTTTTATATGTCTTGGTTTTCTCACAATTGCTTTAGAACTGAGAACAAGGTTCCATTACACAGTGCTGGGTATGCACTCATCATTGCTTTTCCTTTCACTATGGCTTTTTGTGTATGGTAATTTTCTTCCATTATAAGTTTCTGTGCATTTAAGAATTTTTAAGTTTGTGTTTATGGCTATTGATCCCTGTATCTTGTCCTCGAGATGATCGGCGAGTGTGGAATGACTGCTGTTACTCTTAAGTCCCCTTCTATGTTCATTGTATCTGACGTTGAAATTTCTTCTTGTTTGTTGAATATACATTGAGTTGCAGTCTTGACACATGAGTTGGTAGATTCCAGATGGGTTGCGTTTTTCTGTGTTAGTATTAGCTGGCCTCTGTTGCTTTTATAGATTGTTGTCTGTTCTGCAGGCAGTTTTCAGTCCTTGTTTTTATAAATATTGTTGTTGTGAGTGTGTGCCATGTTTTTGTTGTTGCAGATGCTTCTTTTTCTGGATATACACTTGGTTCTATGTGTTTCTGTTCTGTGTGTCTGTGGTTCTATATTTGTGTTGATCTGTTTGGTTCTATGTGTTGAGTGTACTTTTCATTTTTGTTTTAATTTTTTGACTTGGTTTGTCTATCACGTTTGTTTTGTGTCTATTTTCAACTGCTGTTTGTTTATTTGTAGCTAATTTTTGTAACTGTCCACACGGAGAGGAGTTTCATGCAATCCATGTAGCATGTGTTGCAACCCAGCTTCCTTGTAGGTAATGGGATGGGTTGATTGTACAAGTATTGTTGTGCCAGTGCAGGGCACCACGGCAAAATCAAGCATAGCGAGGCAGTTCAGAAACTTTAAAGGGACAGACTGGGGCAAAGACAACCCCCAAAGCGGAAGTCCCTTTGTGTCTCAAGTAGGAGTTGAGAGAGTCCAAGCTACATTTCAGAGTAGCCCCATAAGTCAATTCGTCGTACATAATGTGAATCGCAGGAAACTAAATCAATTGTCCGTAAAATGTTACATATTGTGGCGTCCCCACACTGCAACCGCGTGCTGATATTGTCGAAGCCGTAGAGCTGCTACTGCCACAGCTCTCGCAGTGGAGTTGAGACACGATGTGCGATGACGTAGGTCCCCGTTGGTGAACGGGGGAGGATGTGCTGAAGACACATATCCTGAGAGGGACTTGATATCACGCCATCAGACTTGTTTTTGGGAGTTACGCCAAGAATCGCGAGTACACGATACCAGTCGGGTTGGGTTGTTTGTGGAAGGAGACCAGACAGCGAGGTCATCGGTCTCATCGAATTAGGGAAGGACGAGGAAGGAAGCCGGCCGTGCCCTTTCAAAGGAACCATGCCGGCATTTGCCTGGAGCTATTTAGGGAAATCACGGAAAACCTAAATCAGGATGGCCGGACGTGGGACTAAACCGTCGTCCTCCCGAATGGGAGCACCAGTCGGTGATACAGCTACCCTTCATGCACGAATCAGTGCACAACCCAGAACTGTTGATGCTGCAATCTTGACCCGTACATGGGCAGAACTCGAATATTGGCTTGATGTTCTACGAGCAACAATGGGGCACACTTAGATCTTCTCGCATAAAAAAATTGAGATCTAGTAAATGTTTTGTAATAAACCGATGATTCTTTTAAATGATATCGAGATTTCATTGACACTTTGCGTACAGGTTGTTTACGTAAGAGCGTGCAAAAATTTAACAGGACGTACAGGATGCTCCCCTCAATAATTTGAGGTAGGGAACCTGGGATCGGAGAAGCCAGCTTAAGGAGATGTTGTTGTTGTTGTTGTGGTCTTCAGTCCTGAGACTGGTTTGATGCAGCTCTCCATGCTACTCTATCCTGTGCAAGCTTCTTCAACTCCCAGTACCTACTGCAACCTACATCCTTCTGAATCTGCTTAGTGTATTCATCTCTTGGCCTCCCTCTACGAGTTTTACCCTCCACGCTGCCCTCCAGTGCTAAATTGGTGATCCCTTGATGCCTCAGAACATGTCCTACCAACCGATCCCTTCTTCTGGTCAAGTTATGCCACAAACTTCTCTTCTCCCCAATCCTATTCAATACTTCCTCATTGGTTATGTGATCTACCCATCTAATCTTCAGCATTCTTCCGTAGCACCACATTTCGAAAGCTTCTATTCTCTCCTTGTCCAAACTATTTATCGTCCATGTTTCACTTCCATACATGGCTACACTCCATACAAATACTTTCAGAAAAGACTTCCTGACACTTAAATCTATACTCGATGTTAACAAATTTCTCTTCTTCTGAAACGCTTTCCTTGCCATTGCCAGTCTACATTTTATATCCTCTCTGCTTCGACCATCATCAGTTATTTTGCTCCCCAAATAGCAAAACTCCTTTACTACTTTAAGTGTCTCATTTCCTAATCTAATTCCCTCAGCATCACCCGACTTAATTCTACTTCATTCCATTATCCTCGTTTTGCTTTTGTTGATGTTCATCTTATATACTCCTCTCAAGACACTGTCCATTCCATTAAATTGCTCTTCCAAGTCCTTTGCTGTCTCTGACAACCTCAAAGTTTTTATTTCTTCTCCATGGATTTTAATACCTACACCGAATTTTTCTTTTGTTTCCTTTACTGTTTGCTAAATATACAGATTGAATAACATCGGGGAGAGGCTACAACCCTATCTTACTCCCTTCCCAACCACTGCTTCCCTTTCACGCCCCTCGACCCTTATAACTGCTATCTGGTTTCTGTACAAATTGTAAATAGCCTTTCGCTCCGTGTATTTTACCCCTGCCACCTTTAGAATTTGAAAGAGGGTATTCCAGTCAACATTGTCAAAAGCTTTCTCTAAGTCTACAAATGCTAGAAACGTAGGTTTGCCTTTTCTTAATCTTTCTTCTAAGATAAGTCGTAAGGTCAGTATTGCCTCACGTGTTCCAGTATTTCTACGAAATCCAAACTGATCTTCCCCGAGGTCGGCTTCTACTAGTTTTTCCATTCGTCTGTAAAGAATTCGTGCTAGTATTTTGCAGCTGTGGCTTATTAAACTGATTGTTCGGTAATTTTCACATCTGTCAACACCTGCTTTCTTTGGGATTGGAATTATTATATTCTTCTTGAAGTCTGAGGGTATATCAGGAACAAAATCATGTTAGTGACGTAATGAACGTACCATATGTACTGTATCTTACAAAATGTCCTGAAACTGACAGCTATCAAACTCAATGCAAGCATGACATCGGTGAATAATATTCTGGCTCACCCTGACAAATATCCCTGGTGTGTTTCGAGTTACACCACAAGCAGCTACAATTCTGGCAACTACTTCCACCTTCGTAACCACTGGGGCCTCATACACAAGTGACTTTAAATATCCCAATTTGAAATAATCAAGGGGATTCAGGTCAGCGACCAGGAAATGCAGCATTGAGATGGTTGCGGACATCCACACTGAAGTCAGGCGCTGCACCATCGTGTTGTATCCACGTCCTCTCACGAACAGCCAAGAGTACGTTCTCCAACAACCCAAGTGGAACTCTCCACGAACCTCATGTGGCCATTCAGACGGCCAAGTACAAGATACGGCTCATTGAGATCATTGCCTGCAAAGTTGGCCCAGATATTCACAGCGCAACGTACTGATGGTGTCACTACTACAGAGTGACAGTCTTCCTTACCCCACACCTGGCTGTTCGAAATGCCATCACGATCAAATGAGGCCCCGTCAGTAAATAGCTCGATTTGGCGGAAATCCATTGCTGGAGCAACAACTGACGCCATGCGTCCCTTGGTGCAACTCAGTCACAAGTATTGCATGGACTCATTGTGGGTGTAATTGTACAGGGCTATTACAAATGATTGAAGCGATTTCATAAATTCACTGTAGCTCAATTCATTGACATATGGTCACGACACACTACAGATACGTAGAAAAACTCGTAAAGTTTTGTTCGGCTGAAGCCACACTTCAGGTTTCTGCCGCCAGAGCGCTCGAGAGCGCAGTGAGACAAAATGGCGACAGGAGCCGAGAAAGCGTATGTCGTGCCTGAAATGCACTCACATCAGTCAGTCATAACAGTGCAACGACACTTCAGGACGAAGTTCAACAAAGATCCACCAACTGCTAACTCCATTCGGCGATGGTATGCGCAGTTTAAAGCTTCTGGATGCCTCACGGTTTAAAGTTTACGGCCCCTTTTTCTTCTGCGAAAAAAATGTTACAGGACACGTGTATCTGGACATGCTGGAAAATTGGCGCATGCCACAACTGGAGACCGACAGCGCCGACTTCATCTTTCAACAGGATGGTGTTCCACCGCACTTCCATCATGATGTTCGGCATTTCTTAAACAGGAGATTGGAAAACCGATGGATCGGTCGTGGTGGAGATCATGATCAGCAATTCGTATCATGGCCTCCACGCTCTCCCGACTTAACCCCATGCGATTTCTTTTTGTGAGGTTATGTGAAAGATTCGGTGTTTAAACCTCCTCTACCAAGAAACGTGCCAGAACTGCGAGCTCGCATCAACGATGCTTTCGAACTCATTGATGGGGACATGCTGCGCCGAGTGTGGGAGGAACTTGATTATCGGCTTGATGTCTGCCGAATCACTAAAGGGGCACATATCGAGCATTTGTGAATGCTTAAAAAAACTTTTTGAGTTTTTGTATGTGTGTGCAAAGCATTGTGAAAATATCTCAAATAATAAAGTTATTGTAGAGCTGTGAAACCGCTTCAATCATTTGTAATAACCCTATAGTTCGTGGAGTACTCGGCACAAGCTAGTATGTGCAGTACCCATTTCACGTGCAATACGGCGAGTATTTGTAGTGGGATCCGTTGAAACACGTTGCAGCACCTCCTCTTCAAGATCGGGTGTGCGAGTGATCCTCATGTTGCCAGGTCCCTCGTATCTTCTTTCCAATGAAATAAAGACTCGTCTCGACGGATGATGTCTGTTAGGAAATCGTTCCCTGTACAGCCTTTCAGCAGCAACAGCATTGCAATATACTTCCTCATACACAAGGTACATGCCAGTGAGTTCTGCGAAACTGTCCCGGTACTACGCCATCGTATTGCACTGAAGGTCTCTGAATTGCACTGAGTAATGGATGGTCTGTCATGGGAAAATGTAAATACGAAACAATAGTGCCACCTTATGGACGAGTAAAGGAAACAAAACCTGCATCATGACTTCCTAGTAATCAGCCTCTTCCCCCTTGTTTCCTTACGGGAAATAGTGTGAATGTAAATAAACAGTACACTTGCCCGCGAAAGGCAAAGGTCCCAAGTTCGAGTCTCGGCCCGGCACACAGTTTTAATTTGCCAGGAACTTTCATATCAGTGCACATTCCGCCGCAGAGCGAAAATCTCATTCTGGCTGTGGCTAAGCCATGTCTCCGCAATATCTTTCTTCCTGGAGTGCTACTTCTCCTAGGTTCGCAGGAGATCTGCGAAGTCTGGAAGGTAGGATACGAGATACTGGCAGAAGTGAAGCTGTGAGGACGGGGCGTGAGTCGGGCTTGGGTAGCTCAGATGGACGCCGGCACGGTAGCTCAGCGTGTTCGGTCAGAGAGCCGGTTGGCCTCTGTAACAAAAAACTGAGTGGAAGGATCAACAAACGAACGGAAGTCATGTGACGTCCGCAACGACTAAACACAACGATCAACAACGAACAAAAAAAGAGGAGCACGGTGGTGTAGTGGTTATGATACTAAACTGTTCCGTGAAGGGTCGTGAGTTCCAAACTCACCTGGACTGTACGATTTGCCGCCACGGTAGCTTAGCGTGTTCAGAGGGCTAGCTACCCTCTGTAATAAAAAAAAATGAGTGAACTGATCAAGGAACAACCTGAACGGGTGTCGTGGGACGTCCGCCCTGAACGAATACAACGAACAATTTAGAACAAAATGAGATCAACGAAGAATTAAAAAAAAATTGTAGAGCACTTGCCCGCAAAAGCAAACGTCCCGAGTTCGAGTCTTGCTTCGGCGCACAGTTTTAATCTGCCAGGAAGTTTCATATCAGCGCACACGCCGCTGCAGAGTGAAAATCTCATTCTGGAAACAGTACACTACATGTAAACTTGTACACATGTTAGTTGTAAACAAGCTGGAAAACAGTCCTGCTAGACAAAGCGGTAGACAAGTTTACTTCCATATCTTCTTCTCCGACCCTAGGTTCCCTACCTCAAATTGTTCAGTGGAGCATCGTCTATGACCTGTTAAATTTTTGCACGCTCTTACGGAAACACCCTGTATAACTCAATCTACAGAAACGAACTCGGTGTCATACATAGGCAGGTATAAACGTAAAAATTATTACTTACGTCATTAAGTTTTCCACATTGTCCACTACAGCTCAGCAAAGGGGAGGAGAAAACGAAATGGAACATATCGAGTTGAGAGGGTAAGTTATTTCAGTGATAACAGAATCCGACCTAATTTATAAAGAAACTGGTAGTAGGAGCCGACCTATCTGTAAGACGTTGCAACCCACTCTGATTTGGATGTACTCACTGATTCTGATGGGAACGGTTCATAAAGCCATTGCACATTCTCCTCAGGCAGGCTAGCCCACAACTGTTGCAACAGATCCTTGATATCATGGGTATTGGGACTGGCATGGTTTGGACGTCCTGGATGGTCCCACACATGTTCTATCGGGGACAGATCTAGGCTATTGCTGGCCACAGGAGTACCTCAGCATCAAACAGGCAGTTCGCAGAAGGAAGCAGCACGTGGGAAAGCGCATTTTCCTGTTGAAATGAGGCGCCATGAGAAGCAACAACTGAGGACGCAAGAATCCGTCAAGAAATCGTTTTGCAACTAGACACAAACCTACACCTATAAATATTTCTGGTTCCATATATTAAACAAATTATCATAAAACAAGATACAGCTCTACAGCCAATCCTGACTCCCATCACTTGGTGTTAGTTAAAAGGAATAAACCTCTTACCCCTTCAACAAATTTTCATATTACGGACAAACTATAATTACTAGCACTATTAGCAAGAGACAAAAACTTCCGTTTAAAAGACAAAAGAAAAACAATGCAATCAAGAGCTCACAGGTTCGTTGTGCGTGGCCGGTTATGACAGCGCAAGCCGCTTAGCAAACCTTCTCACACAACCTAACTTAAGATTTCGGTCAATCCTTTCAGCAAACGAGGGCTGAGAGTTATAAGGCGTAGTGGTGATATGTGTTCTTCACCGGCCAAAACAAAACTTCCTAAACTCCTTGTAGGGAAAGGCTGGGGCGTTGTCACTTACTACGACCTTGGGAGGACCGAAGCTAGTGAAGACCTGCTCAAAGTGCTTACACTGACAGCCGCCGTGGTACTATTGCTAGGAATAAACCATAAGAATCTGGTGAACGTTTCATCACAGCCAAAATATAGCGATTTCCTCTCTGTGTATGGGACGATGGATCTGGATAGTCGATAAAATTTTGTCCGTAGGTCAGCGTTCGCAGGTGGACTTCCGCGAACCTCGATTAGGGCCAGTATCAGGTTTCGTAAATGGCTCACATACCGCTACCAATCTGCGAATATCGCCATCCGTACCCTTCCCAGTCAGTTGTTCCCTCGTTATGAGCTGTGTTTTATTATACCCCAAATGCCCTCTACACACAGACTGACGGAAGTACTTTAACACACCGGGGATTAAACTACTGGGTACACACAGCTTAGGTCTCTTGCTACCATGGAGTGAAAACATAGCAAGCCCTTCTGCTCGGAGTAGCCTAACTTGCCATGGATGTATTGTAATTCTTGATCATGTCGGTGCTCCCCCTTGAGATTGACAGACAAGGATGGTATTTCTGTTATACGCTTATAGTACACTTCGCTTCCCCTGGAGACTGGCTCTTGCTCGGCCTCAGCTTCTTGAAACATGTGGCTTGAGACATCGGAAACTTGATTTTCGTCACCTCTGATATGGAAGACATCAAACTGAAAGGAGAAAATCCTCTCCGCCACCGCTCTATCCATCAGGTCTTACAAGGGCGGACCAACACCCTACTCAAGGCCTGGTTGTCCGTTTCGAGGCGAAACTTGTGATATTCCCAATAAAATTTGTACCTTTCCAGGGCCGAAAGGACAGGCCATGGTTGTAACTCATATACAGAATATTTAGACTCAGCACCCAATAACGCCCTGAACACATACGCAAGAGGCCGTCTCTCGCCATTCTGTTCTTGTAATAGCACAGCTGCCAGCCCTACGTTGGACGCAGGCGCACTTAAGGCCAGCTTCAGTGTTTCGAACGCTATCTGTTGTGACCCTCCTCAGATAAACTTGACGCCCTTCCTACGCAGCTGGTTAATCGGTGCCACCAACTGGACGAAATAGGGTACAAACTTTCGAACAAAATTACCATACCGACAAAACAGCAATGGCTTCTTTATTCTAGGGCATGGGTAACTGTGGGATATCCGTAGTCCAAATCTGATTCAAAGTGACTCCCTTTTGCTAGACAATGTGTCCTAAGAAGGAAATCTCGCTATGAACCAAGGTCATTTTGGTAGGTTTTACCGTCAAATCAGCTTCTCTAAGCCGTTCTAAAACTTGGCGTAAGTGACCAAGGTGCTGCTCAAAATTGCCGCTGTACGTAACCACATCATCCAAATAGTTTTACAGGAACTTAAACTTGATGTCGCTTAGAAAAGGATCTAAAAGACGCCACAAAACGGTCGCACCGGTGGCCACTCAAAAGAGGGCTCTGTTAAGTTCAAGAAAATTATAATCTGTTCAAAGTATCGTAACCGATTTAGACTGTTCCAAGAGGGGAATCTGGTTGCAAATCTGATTTAAATCCTGGACCGAGAAACCTTTGGCTTCCGCAAACCAGGTAAAACAATTACGTATCTCCTGTAGCGGAACAAATTCCAAAACAATCTTCTGGTTTAGGGCATGGTAATCAACCACAGGCCTAACTTCTTCACCATGAGACTTAGAGACGAAGAAAATTTGGGTTGCGTAGGACGAAACTGATGGTCGAATCACATGTCTGCCAGCAACTGATTAATAATTCCGTACAGTTTCTCCATTTCAAGCGGAGACAACCGATACAGCATCTGGCACACGGGGTTCTGATCACTAAGTCTTATGTGACACTTAATTTTATTGGTCACCCCTAAGCGATTCGTAAATACTTCTGGAAACTCACCCAACAAATCAATCAACTGGGAGACTTGGCCTTCTGGCAAATGACAAATGTCGACCCTAGCAGCCTGAACGCCCACTTTACACGCCTTGATTTCTGCCCATGGGGACACATTTTAAAACTTTCCCCAGTCCTGAACTTAAAGGAAAACTGACTACTTAGCGTAGTCCACCAAACACTTAGTCACCTGCAAAAAATGGCAACCTAGAATAAGGTTAGCCGACAAACTCTGGACAACCCAGCACTTGAAGGGCCATGTAAAAATCAGAATTTTAAACTTAAATGCGAGCCTGACCTACTACGTCGAGAGGCCACCCATAAGCAGCGATACAAAGTTGATTCTCCAATTTTATCCCCGGCAAAAATTTTTACGACTCTTAACACTAATCTCACAGAAATAAATACGTACCTAAAACACAATAAGAAAGCACACTCACTTTCCTTTCTATATTCTTAGCGCTTTGTTTGGAACACTCACAACTAGTGGTGGGCTGGAAATCGCGTATCTGTTAGAAATCGCAGTGACTGAGAAGTCACAGATATCACAGTAGCAACTTTACAGAATCTAACTGCGATTTCAGTCACAGTTAGCAGTCGTAAGTAGTATTTCACATTCACAGACGTGAGCCATCTATTGGTCGAATTTAGCACTGCTTTCTGCGATTTCAGTGACAAGTCGCAACTAAGAGTCGCAAGTAGCAACTAAAAAGCGCGGTTAACAGTGGCATCTGTTGGCCAAAGTTCGTACTACGTCCATCTCTGCGGTATGCTATGGAGTCTAACTGCGATTTCCGTGACAAGTCGCAACTAAGAGTCGCAAGTAGCAACTAAAAAGCGCGGTTAACAGTGGCATCTGTTGGCCGAAGTTCGTACTACGTCCATCTCTGCGGTACGCTATGGAGTCTAACTGCGATTTCCGTGACAAGTCGCAACTAACAGTCGCAAGTAGCAACTAGAAAGCGCGGTTAACAGTGCCATCTGTGGGTCAAAGTTCGTACTACGCCCATCTCTGCGATACGCTATGGAGTCGAACTGCGATTTCCGTGACAAGTCGCAACTAAGAGTCGCAAGTAGCAACTAATAAGCGCAGTTAGCACTGCCATCTGTTGAGCAAAGTTCATACTACGCTATTCGCTACCGAGTCAAACTGCGATTTCTGTGACAAATCGCAACTAAGAGTCGCAAGTAGCAACTAAAAAGCGCAGTTAACATACTTTTCCTAGTGTCATCTGTTGCCCGACGTACGTACTTCGTTATGAGAGCCTTGTGCCTCACGAGATCGATGTGCTGTGTGTGCAGATGAAGGGCTTATTTCAATAGTGGTACAAGTCCATTTTTGTTCATTTTGAGATATAGAGTCGTAAAGTTAAATGAGTGCTGAAAAATCTGCAGTTGAGATACCAGAAATATTCAAGCATATGGCTTCTTGCTAGAGATGAACCTTTATTTATGTTTGTTTGGATCACTAATTTCAGAAGCATTATAGACAGAAAAGTGTAGGTAATGGACTTGTACCACTATTGAAATAAGCCCTTCATATTATATGACGACATGCACATTCAGCATCAGTTATGGTTGGTCAAATACTGCTGTGACTCTGAATGTATTATATTAATAAGAAGCAACATTGCCTTTTTCTCCTGAAAATGTCAAGTAACGTAACAAATGTGTTTGATTCTGCTTCCAATATGACAGTTTTGGTTAATACTCCACATGCCTACAGGACTTTGCAATGTTAACACAGCAGAACTCAGACATCTGTATAAGTGTAGAGAAATGAAAACAGTCATATGAATGCCTCACTTTTCTTCCGACACAGTTCAAGACTCGGGAGAAAAGTTTTACACCTGGTGTTCTACATGGCAACTTCACACACAAGAACTTTTTGCCGACACTACTACCACCTACATAAGTAAGCTTTTCCTGTGTCACTTTCAAGTAATGCACTTAAGCTATTCCTGATTTAACTGGAAGATCTGTACTTCCCACTTTCATATCAACAGCCTCAAAATGCATATTGTAGACTTCGGGATATGTTACAGGTCAGTGTCACACCAAGATTGTGGAGAAAGGGGGGGGGGGGGGGGGGGGGCGGCAAGTCACTCTCCAACAAGTGTTTACCAATAAATAAGTGGCGGAAAATTACGGGTATAGGACGGCTTAACATGTGGAAAATGAGATTTTTATTATTCACTCAATGTATTTAACATTTATTATTCCTTTAAAATCGCACAACAACTTCAATAAAACACTTTAATCAGTCACACACTTATTTCATAATTATTTCACTTTTAAACTTCAAATCCTCTAAGAGCTGTCTTGAATCTTCACGAGTCTCTCTCAACAGCCTTGATGTGGATAGATATGTACAGCAACCAGTAATCAGTCAGAACTGCGTCTGCAAAAACACAAGGATTATTAAACAATTTTTGCTGTCACTAATTACTAGCAATATAATTGACAGAGTAGATTGCTAATATTTGCTATATCACATTTGCTAATATTTGCTATATCACATTCGCAAGAACGATCTCACTGAAGTAATTAAGTCCATCAAAACGCTTAGAAACTAACCTTTCGTCTGACGAAAACGGTCTAAAGACTGGCAATTTCTTCAGATCTGTTGACAATGATATTTTGAATTATCACTTTACTGAGTGACTGAAATGTAGTTCAGGTACCTATGAACATAACAATATGTTAAAATTCATTTTCTAAACACGAACTATTACGGTACTGTGCGGCTACTTACATATTAATTACACTATTAATATTTTCACAGTTGTTTCTTTAATACAAAATTAAGGCCAACGGAAGAATAAACGTAAAACATACTTACCAATGACAGGTTTGTTGAGATGCAATTTTCTGTGTGGACAGATGTAACTTTTTCATACGGTGGTACGTCGCAGAAATCGCAGGAATCACAGAAATCGCAGAAGTAGCAGAAGTCACAGAAATCGCAGAAGTAGCAGAAATCGCAGAAGTAGCAGAAATCGCAGAAGTAGCAGAAGTCGCAGAAATCGCGGAAGTAGCAGAAATAGCAGTGGCGGAGGGATACGCGACTTAGGTTCCTTAACTGCGACAAATCACAGTTAAGAATAACAGATACTGAAAAGTAGCATTCACAGAAATCACTGATATCGGAAAATCGCAGTTTAGCCCATCACTACTCACAACCAAACAACGAGCACGGATCAGGCTCCAAATCGATACGACTATTAATGCTGGATACAACGGCCTTAACACCCTAACAGCGTAGAGCACGACCCCACTACGTCGTCAGATGTGGAGCATTAAATGCGGCTCGCTGTTTAATATCCATTCGAGCAGCGCAGCAAGACAACAACCGCACCTCCTACACCGAACCTGTGGGCACAAACAAACACCGAGAGCCCTTGTTAGCAACCACGTCTGCTAAAGGCCTCCAGCCAAACCAGTTCCGTTATCAGGAAGACGCCACGCCAAGATGCACCACAGAACGATGCCGCCAAACTAACCGCCATGCCACTCTCTGCCCAATGCTCGGTACCTGCCCTCATCGCCAGCCGCGGCGGCCCTCTCTTTAAGCCGCTGCCAGCCAACCGCAGCGGCTCCGAGCAAACATCTACAGTCTCGCAGATAAACCAGCGCAAACCAAGGATATCGGCTCACAGTGTTCACTCTACATCAGACGTCCGCAGCTCGTGGTCTCGCGGTCGCGTTCTCGCTTCCCGAGCACCGGGATAGATTCCCGGGCGGTCAGGGAGCCTCGAGATGACTAGGTGTTTGTGATGTCCTCATCATTTCATCATCATTCACGAAAGTGGCGAGACTGCGATTCCCCACCGTCACCCTTTTTACTTTACATGCAGTTTATATGGAATAATATTTTAATTAATTTTATAGTGTTTATTGTTGCGAGCACGACAGATAAAATACGATTTTCACTATTAGTTTCTGCAGTTGAAAATATTTTAACTTTATGCACTTTGACGTATTGTGTGGGGATACGCACAACACTGAAAGATTTCCTGCTGTGGAAGTACGATCTTTAATTTGCAAACTACTTTTATATAACACTGATCTGGCTTGTTAGATATGGAACATGTTATGATTACTGTAACTAATCACGGAATAAAAAAATGCCCTTCGCTACTTTCATCTCTTGAATGCACAGAAAATTACTCTTATTACCTGTACGGAAGTTACAGTATTTTATGTTCACTAAACGTAAAAGCTGCAGTGGAAATTTTTTAAGTATATGAAGACTATTATCTGCCACGACTAACATGAGAGCATGAAACAAAAAAAAAATGAAATTTAATGATTATGTTATTAGCCAGAACAGGTTTTGCACAGCAGTCTTTGATCACCCACAAGTAAAATTTTATCACTCATGAATTATTTACGTAACTGATAACATAATAGCAGCTGCCCATGTCCACCTGAAAATGACATAATAAAATCCACAATTTCCCTCTGCAGTCTCCAGGAAGCTGAAAGAGATAATTTTAATGTACCGTTACCTACCCGCTATATTACCTGCTTTCATTCAATTTAATTTGAATTTGCCGCGGCAGCGGTTCCACAATCGCCGCCCGGCTCTGCGTCATGAAAAATTCCTAATATGCTGAAAACTGCTAAGAATATGGAATGAAATCTTGGGCAAGCTAGCAATAAATTATTACAGGTAATAATTTCAACAATTTCTATATTCAAAAAATCAGCATAAATTGAAAGTACACACCTTTTACAAATATTAACCTCCAATGGCGTCTTTCTCTATCAAAGGGCAAACGAAGGCTACCTACGCGTTCAAGCTCAACAGATCTCTTACAACTTTAACGGCTACAAGAAGACAGAGAGTGTAATATTTTAATCTCCACTATTAATAGGCAATTTAATAAGCATCTTTGTAATTATTTTTCATTATTTGCTTTGATACATACATTCGCCGACCGCAGACGTTATTTGTGAAATGTAGATACATAAATATTGCACAAACATAAAAAATGAAAAATTATTTCCTTTTATACATAACCTACAACCATTCATATAGTAATGAAATAATAATAATATAGATAAATGTTTATTTTTATTATTTTTTATAGTCTTCCGATTTCGTAAATGTCTTGCCAGGAGACGTCACACTG
The DNA here is from genome assembly GCF_021461395.2 of Schistocerca americana. Classification (NCBI taxonomy): domain Eukaryota; kingdom Metazoa; phylum Arthropoda; class Insecta; order Orthoptera; family Acrididae; genus Schistocerca; species Schistocerca americana. The sequence continues at coordinate 487,423,123 of NC_060124.1, read as the reverse complement.
AGCAAAGATTGGGAATTTGTACAGACGCTGATAACCGCGCAGTTGAGCGCCCCACAAACCAAACATCATCATCATCTCCATCAGACGCTGTTCTCGCCTCTTACATAGTCTCCAGGTCTGGTAACAGCATTAAACAAGACTAATAGTTATCCATTCTGCCGGTCGTTCTACCTGTCACAGAGAACTGCAACTATCATTTAGATACCCTCCGATGGCATATACGACTATGATGTTACATTGACATCCGGTCATGTCTTCCGGTGGGCTTCACTTTTTCGTCAAGAAGTGTATTAGGTGATTACTGAGGTATAATTAAGTTCTCCTTATTGGATCTCTGGCTTGGAATGTCATTATCTTTGTTTTCTGAGTTGAAATACCCAAAACGCTTTCTTTACTAGTCTGTAACAACTGGTAACAAGTTCTTTGTGGGTTATCATATTAATATACAACACAGTAATTTAGCGCACAATCGATAGATAGTCGAGAGATGTTTTAATTTTTTTAATAACTAAGTGTATGTTCGTTTCATGGATGGGACACAGTGTTTGGTACAGAGGTGGGACGTAATATGCCAACTTAAGCTGAAGTATTAAATGCTGAATCAAATCATTTATTTTTAATACAGAGTGTAACACAGAATTCTTTTTAAAGTAGTATGAAATATAGTATCGTAAGTATCACTTAGAACTTTAAGGAAGAATGGAAATGTTTAATTTGCCTAATGTTTGACGTGCAGGTGAAACAGTGTGCAAAGCACTTACAGCAAAGCGTTTTTGTCTAGGTGAGAAGGATACTCCAAAGTGCAGTGTCGTGCAGCCACGACAGTAGTACCCGTCGATATTCCACTGCAAAATCCGTTGAAGAGAGAAGCTGTTCGTCGGAAACGGTAATACTGCCGAGCATGATCGACCGTTGTTCCACTCCTAGCTGCTCTGCAATTGGTACACCAAGTTGAAGAGCTGGTACGATAACTTCATCAGCTGCAAAAAAACCACACATTTGATGCCAATGAAAAGTTCCATTGAATCAGTGCAAAGAAGCATTTTAAAGATTAGTTATACATTTCCTCGACCTGTAGGGTTGATCCAACTTTGCAATAATAATTATCTCCTCCAGAGTGAAGTATGTCATGTGACCTGCTTTATAGCGCGATTAGTCGCAGTGAATTGTGAATTATGGTATCTAAATTGAATGCTGTTGTCTTGTTTTTTTTTTCCTTTATTGAATTTCGATTCCCCCGAAGGGGGCGGGCTGGCAGCAGCTTAGTACGCTGCTTGTCAGCCTACAGAATTTTTAAAACATCTGAAGATAAGAAACAATAAAAGCAGGCGATAAAACGGTGGCTTAAACTGTGAAACGGCGGAAAATTGTGGAAAGTTAAAACATAAAACAAAGGGTGGGCGATGCTAATAAAATACACAGGAAGCAGACAGGTAAAATAGTAGACAGACAATTAAAAAACACGGGGACAGTCTGGTTTCTGTTCGCAAGAGATATAAAAATCACACCAAGTGACTGTATGATGTCCGTTCGCAACTCTTCGGAAAAGACGCACAACACTTAACAATCACTGGAAACACTGCACTAAAAAGTCGGCACGAAGATGACACACCACAGCCAAGGGCAGATGGGGAGGGGGGGGGGGACCTGGACAGATGGGGGGAAGAAAAAGGGGGGAGGAGAGGAAAAACGAAAGGGGGGGAACCGACGGAGGGAAAGGACTCAAAAGGGGGGGGGGGGGTTCTTGTTTGCCTGCCTTTCCTTTATATAGGAAAGACAGACAAAATATACTATATATATATACTACGTAAAGTTAAGGTGGATTGGGGGGGGGGGGGGAGGGCAGGAAAAGAAAGGACTTATGAGATCAGCTACATCGGGATTTTATGCGGAATCAGCGGCGACGAGTGAAACTCTGTGCCGGATCAGGACTCCGGCTTACGAAGCAGTTGCGTTATCCAGCGCGCAACCCAGCTACAGTGTTTATCGCAATTGCGCGAAATATCTCGGCACGCTCCCCGGCCTATTCACACTCCTACCTAGCGCCACCTGCTCGCAGTCCCCGTCTATGCCATCCGTGCTCGCTAATTTTAGATTACCGCTGGAGGACGACGCAAATCTGCATCTGCACTGATGTTTGTGAATTCATATGCCATCAAGGCGTATCAGTTACATTATGTGATCAAAAGTATCCGGACAATTCCAAAAACATACGTTTTTCATATTAGGTGCATTATGCTGCCACCTACTGCCAGGTACTCCATATCAGCGACCTCAGTTGTCATTAGACATCGTGAGAGACCAGAATGGGGCGCTCCGAGCAACTCAAGGACTTCGAACGTGGTCAGGTGATTAGGTGTCACTTCTCATATGTCTGTACGCGAGATTTCCACACTCCGTACCTTGTAACGGCCTGCGCGGCTTCCCCCGTCGGAGGTTCGAGTCCTCCCTCGGGCATGGGTGTGTGTATTGTAAGCTAGTTTAAGTTGGATTAAGCAGTGCGTAAGCTTAGGGATCGATGACCTCAGCACTTTGGTCCCACAAGACCTTACCACAAATTTCGAAATTTTCCACACTCCTAAACATCCCCAGGTCCACTGTTTCCGATTTGATAGTGAAGTGGAAACGTGGAGGGACACGTACAGCGCAAAAGCGTACAAGCCAACCTCGTCTGCTGACTGACTGAGAGCGCCGACAGTTGAAGAGGGTCGTAATGTGTAACAGGCAGACATCTATCCAGACCATCACACAGGAATTCCAAACTGCATCAGGATACACTTAAAGTACTACGACAGTTAGGCGGGAGGCGAGAAAATTTGAGGGCCGGCCGAAGTGGCCGTGCGGTTAAAGGCGCTGCAGTCTGGAACCGCAAGACCGCTACGGTCGCAGGTTCGAATCCTGCCTCGGGCATGGATGTTTGTGATATCCTTAGGTTAGTTAGGTTTAACTAGTTCTAAGTTCTAGGGGACTAATGACCTCAGAAGTTGAGTCCCGTAGTGCTCAGAGCCATTTGAACCATTTTTTTTTTTTTTTTTTTTTGAGAAAATTTGAATTTCATGCTCGAGCGGCTGCTCGTAAGCCACACACCATGCTGGTAAATGCCGTACGACGCCTCGCTTGGTGTAAGGAGTGTAAACATTGGACGATTGAGCAGTGGAAAAAAGTTGTGTGGAGAGACGAATCACGGTACACAATGTGGCGATCCAATGTCAGGGTCTGGGTATGACGAATGCCCGATGAACGTCATATGCCAGCGTGTGTAGTGCCAACAGTAAAATTAAGAGGAGGTAGTGTTATGATGTGGTTGTGTTTTTCTTGGAGGGGGCTTGCACCCCATGTTGTTTTGCGTGGCACTATCATAGCACAGGCCTACACTGACGTCTTAAGCACCTCATTTCTTCCCACTGTTGAAGACCAATTCGGGGAAGGCGATTGCATCTTTCAACTCGATCGAACACCTGTTTATAATGCACGGCGTGTGGCGGAGTGGTTAGACGATAGAAACAACGCCGTGCTGGATCCCAACGGTCTCGTATCACTAGCAGTCGAGATGGCGGGCATTTTATCCGCATGGCTGTAACGGATCGTGCAGCCACGACTCGATTGCTGAGTCAACAGATGGGGGCGTTTGCAAGACAACTACCATCTGCACGAACAGTTCGACGACGTTTGCAGCAGCATGGACTATCAGCTCTGAGACCATAGCTGCGGTTACCGTTGACGCTGCATCGCAGACAGGAGCGCCTGCGATGGTGTACTCAACGACGAACCTGGGTGCACGACTGGCAAAACGTCATTTTTCGGATGAATCCAGGTTCTGTTTACAGCATCATGATGGTCGCATCCGTGTTTGGCGACATCGCGGTGAACGCACATTGGAAGCGTGTATTCGTCATCGCCATACTGGCGTATCATCCGGCGTGATGTTTTGGGGTGCCATAGGTTACACGTCTCGGTCACCTCTTGTTCGCATTGACGGCACTTTGTACAGTGGACGTTACATTTCAGATGTGTGACGACCCGTGGCTCTACCCCTCATTCGATCTCTGTGAAACCCTACATTTCAGCAGGATAATGCACGACCGCATGTTGCAGGTTCTGTACGGGCCTTTCTGGATACAGAAAATTTTCGACTGCTGTCCTGGCCAGCACATTCTCCAGATCTCTCACCAATTGAAAACGTCTGGTCAATGGTAGCCGAGCAACTAGCTCCTCACAATACGCCAGTCACTACTCTTGATGAACTATGGTATCGTGTTGAAGTTGCATGGGCAGCTGTACCTGTACACGCCATCCAAGCTCTGTTTGACTCAATGCCTAGGCGTATCAAAGCCGTTATTACGGCCAGACGTGGTTGTTCTGGGTACTGATTTCTCAGGATCTATGCACCTAAGTTGCGTGAAAATGTAATCACATGTCAGTTATAGTATAATGTATTTGTCCAATGAATACCTGTTTATCATCTGCATTTATTCTTGGTGTAGCAATGTTAATGGCCAGTAGTGTACGTGAGATATTTTAATACTGGCGACCTCACTCGTCCAAACCTATATGGAACTTCCTGTTTGCCTACAATCATGAAATTTGGCAAAAAGGAGGGTTTCACGGTACAACCAACGCCAAAAATGCGAAAACCCTTTAATAATAATTTTTGTCATTTCTTATTTGACTCTATTTGTCCGTTCGTCTGTTTTTTTTCTCAGGAATGGGTTGACGTATCAAGTTGAAATTTATGTCACATGCCAAGGTCTATAGGTTCATGACGGTGTAATAAATACAAGCTTCTAAGTCACTGCAACCAAAAGCTAGGACCACTTAGGTCATTAAAACCTACAATGTGCTTCCCGTTAGCCTAGAATCATGAAATTTAGCAGGAAGCAAGGTACTGCAATAAAAGTAAAGGGAAAAAAATCCGAAAACTGTTAATTTATCTATAGGAAGAATGTTTCTTTTTTTATTTGTTATCCGATGTCTAACTTGAAATTAAAACAATCAGTAGTTCTGCATTCAAGCTGGCTGGATCGCAATGATAAAAGTCAAACATCAGGTTAGGAATGACGTTATTGCTGACATGGTGCGTTGTGAAATTTATCCATCACCAGATATCCAGGAGTGATTACTTCACGTAGATATGGCGTTTCAACTTGTATATGAAACAAACATTCGCAGATCAGTCTGCGAATGTTAATTTCATCCATCATCAGACATCAAGGAGCGATGCAGAACTGTTGATTGTGATAATAATGGTCGCCTGCCTCCTGCATGACTTTTTTTACATTTATAGTTCTAAAATTAAAACATTCTCAAAATCTTCACATCCCTGGGACTGATATCTTGCCAGTATCAATGTTGATAACAGGTAAAAACGGTCGAGATTCTCTATTTCCAGAATGGGTAAACTATGTACACGTAATTAAGTTCGTGCGGACCCCCCAGTGCATGAGTCCTACTCATGCATGGCCAGTTTCTTTTTATTTTTTTATATGTCCCTTTTTCATTTACCTGTTCCTTACACGTTCCATGGCTCGTTAAATATTCTACTTCGGATTTCATACAGCTCTCGGGAACGTTTTTAATTCTCCGTCCCATAGTCTGGGTCTCGGCCCCATGATCTGGGTCTTCCCCCCACGCACATCCACCTTTCCCCTTTCCCTTGCAAGTGATGAAGCATCTGTGTGGTAAACAACTGAAGAGTGGTAGTGAGATGTAGATGGTTTTCACACATTGGCTCCAACACAGTGCAGAATACGTTTGTTAGAAAAAAAAATGCGAATCTTTATCTGCCTAAAGGAAAAGTGACCCAGTTCCAGTGGGGAACATGTCGAGATGTACCTCAGTGATTACTGTAACAGTCGCTGTACGTTTTCCCAAGGTTCCTGTTCTCTCTACAACGCAGGTGAAAACCAGCTTCTACAAGGGGCGTTCAAGATGTAATGCAATACTTTTTTTCTGAAACCAGGTTGCTTTTATTCAGGATTACAACACACTGTATTAATCCTCATTCTTTTCGCTACAAAATCCTTTTTGTCAACATAATCTCCGTTCAATGCGACGGCCTTACGCCACCTTCGTGGGAGTACTGAATGCCCGCATAGTACCACCTTACTGGTAGTCGTCGGAGCCGACATATTGCAGCATCAGTGACCTCCCCACCATCCACAACATACTGCGTCCTGCGGAATGCATCTCTCATTGGACGAAACATATGTAAGTCGGACGAGGCGAGATGGTGGGTGTAGGGTGGATGAGAAAGAACAGTCCAATGAAGTTTTTTGAGCGCCTCTCGGTGCGCGCACTATTGTGAGGCCTTGCGTTGTCATGGAGAAGTTCGTTTCCATTTTTGTGGTGACAAACACACTGAAGTTCTTTCTTCAATTTCCTCAGGATAGCATAACACAATTCAGAGTTGATCGTTGCATCATGAGGGAGCACATCAATAACCCCTTCAGAGTCCCAGAAGACCTTCGCCATGACTCTATTGGCTGAGAGTGTCGCTTTGAATTTTTTCTTCGTAGGAGATTCTCGTTTTGTTTCCGGTTCAAACTGATGTTTCGCCTGCGATGATGACAAAACATTGTGCACGATGAGTCTCATAAAGCGCAACCAACGTCGCACGCACTGTCCCTTGTTGCTCTTTACGGTCTTCTGTTATGCGGCGAGGAAGACAACACGCACATACCTTTGAGTAGCCTATCCCAGCAATGGACGTGTGTGTCACCACTACCAACAGAGACGTCCAGTTGTGCAGCGAGGTGTTTGATTGTAATGGTTCAAATGTCTCTGAGCACTATGGGACTTGCTGAGGTCATCAGTCCCCTAGAACTTAAAAGTACTTAAACCTAACTAACCTAAGGACATCACACACATCCATGCCAGAGGCAGGATTCGAACCTGCGACCGTAGCGGTCGCGCGGTTCCAGACTGTAGCGCCTAAAAACGCTCGGCCACTCCGGCCGGCTTGATTGTAATCATTTGATCTCATCGAATGAGAGTGTCCACACGTTCCAACACTGCAACAGTTACAGATTCGAGAGGCTTGCCGGCACGTGCAACCTTGTTGCGATGATGACAGGCACTTTGTTTTTGTTGACTGCCAGGTCTCCGTAGACGTTCTGCAAGCGCCTATGAATATCAGGGATGCTCTGATTTTCCTCCTATAGAAACGCAATGACATCTTTCTGTTTGGAACGCACCTCCTTTAACAGACGCCACTTTGACGTCTACGATGGCGCCTCTACCAATCGGAACTTCATGAAACTAGAGGGGTTGAAGCGGGAATATTCCACGATATCCCACAACAAATGTTGCATTTATTTAACCGAAACTGGCCGAGAAAAGAATGTGTTGGTTTACTTATTTAACGCCCCACGTAGTTAACACTCGGAGAATGTGTTTGTGTCTGTGTGCCGGCCGGGGTGGGCGAGCGGTTCTAGGCGCTACAGTCTGGAGCCGCGCGACTGCTACGGTCGCAGGTTCGAATCCTGCCTCTGGCGTGGATGTGTTTGATGTCCTTAGGTTAGTTAGGTTTAAGTAGTTCTAAGTTCTAGGGGACTGATGACCTCAGCAAGTCCCATAGTGCTCAGAGCCATTTGAACCATTTTGTCTCTCTCTCTCTCTCTCTCTCTCTCTCTCTCTCTCTGTGTGTGTGTGTGTGTGTGTGTGTGTGTGTGTGTGTGTGTGTGTGTCTGTGTCTGCGTGTGTGGAACTGACCTCCTGGTAAGTCTCCCTGGAGATGGTGATGAGCTTCCCCACCCTGAGGCGGAGGGGCTGTCCTGCACGTACCATGAAGATGAGTAGCGAGCTCTTGAAGCGGCCGTCGGCGTCTGGCCAGTGGCAGCTGTATGCCGAGTGCACGAGTCGCTCACTCTGCAACAGACCAAGATAGCTCAGGAAATCATATGAGCACATGAATGAGCAGTGTAATTGTGGGACATTCTTCTCTTACGTGCCTTGAAATCTTGTTTTTGTTTAGGTCTTAAGCTACAAGTAAGGTTCTTTACAATTATTTTTATTTAAGTACACTACTCGCCATTAAAAATGCTACACCAAGAAGAAATGCAGATGATAAACGGGTATTCATTGGACAAATATATTATACTAGAACTAACATGTGATTACATTTTCACGCAATTTGGGTGCATAGATCCTGAGAAATCAGTACCCAGAACAACCACCTCTGGCCGTAATAACGGCCTTGATACGCCTAGGCATTGAGTCAAACAGAGCTTGGGTGGAGTATACAGGTACAGCTGTCCATGCAGCTTTAACACGATACCACAGTTCATCAAGAGTAGTGACTGGCGTATTGTGACGAGCCAGTTGCTCGGCCACCATTGACCAGACGTTTTCAATTGGTGAGACATCTGGAGAATGTGCTGGGCAGGGCAGCAGTCGAACATTTTCTGTATCCAGAAAGGCCCGTACAGGACCTGCAACATGCGGTCGTGCATTATCCTGCTGAAATGTAGGGATTCGCAGGGATCGAATGAGGGGTAGAGCCACAGGTCTAAACCTGAAATGTAACGTCCAGTGTTCAAGGTGCCCTGAATGTGAACAAGAGGTGACCGAGACGTGTAACCAATGGCACCCCATACCATCACGCCGGGTGACACCAGTATAGCCATCACGAATACACGCTTCCTATGTGCGTTCACCACGATGTCGCCAAACACGGATGCGACCATCATCACGCTGTAAACAGAACCTGGATTCATCTGAAAAAATGACGATTTGCCATTCGTGCACCCAGGTTCGTCGTTGAGTACACCATCGCAGGCGCTCCTGTCTGTGATGCAGCGTCACGGGTAACCGCAGCCATGGTTTCCGAGCTGATAGTTCATGCTGCTGCAAACGTCGTCGAACGGTTCGTCCAGATGGTTGTTGTCTTGCAAATGACCCCATCTGTTGACTCAGGGATCGAGGCGTGGCTGCACGATCCGCCATTCGGATAAAATCCCTGTCACCTCGACTGCTAGTGATACGAGGCCGTTGGGATCCAGCACGGAGTTCCTTATTACCATCCTGAACCCACCGATTACATATTCTGCTAACAGTCATTGGATCTCGACCAACGCGAGCAGCAATGTCGCGATACGATAAACCGCAATCGCGATAGGCTACAATCCGACCTTTATCAAAGTGGGAAACGTGATGGTACGCATTTCTCCTCTTTACACGAGGCATCACAACAACGTTTCACCAGGCAACGCCGGTCAACTGGTGTTTATGTATGAAAAATCGGTTGGAAACTTTCCCCATGTCCGCACATTGTAGGTGTCGCCACCGGCGCCAATCTTGTGTGAATGCTATGAAAAGCTAATCATTTGCATATCACAGCATCTTCTTCCTGACGGTTATATTTCGCGTCTGTAGCACGTCATCTTCGTGGTGTAGCAATTTTAATGGCCAGTAGTGTAACTGTCCGTGACTAAACACTGACCATGGACCTCGTCGAGGAATGGGGCTTGCGTGTCTCAATAACACAGGCAGCCGTACAGTACGTGCAACCACATCAGAGGAGTACCTACGAAGAGTGTGGGACAGCTAGTGTGGCTGACAACACTGTGAGAGATCTGGCAACGCGGTGTTGTTCTACCTGTGTAGAACGGTGTGTTCATTCATTCCAGTTGCTCAATCCAAGTTTCAGCCCAAGTTTCAGCTCTACAGCCATCACGTAATTATTGAGTGCCTCTTCAATAAAGCTGTGTTCTTATTGTGTGTTACGAAAATGAAGCAAAGGAATTCAGAGCAATGAACGTTATGCCATAAGGTTTTGTGTTAAGTTGGGGAATCCGCAAGTGTGTCCTTTGAAAAGTTGAAACAGGCTTATGGGGAACATTCCTTATCAAGAGCAAAAGTTTTTCGCTGGCGCAAATCATTCTTGGAGAGGCTGAGAACACAATGAAGATGAACCTCTCTAATGGAGACCTTCAACTTCAAAAACCGTTGAAAATGTCGTACGTGTGCGTCCTCTTATGGGATCAGAGCAGTTCTTAACAATAAGGATAATGGATAACCTAAAAAATTTAAACGCTTTCACCGTACTTCAAATGTTGACCGAAGTTTTGCACATGTGGAAGTTTCGTGCCAAAAAATTATGCCGAAAAACCTCACAGCTGAGCTGAAGGAGAATCGAAGAAACGTGTGCATTTATCTTCTTGAGATGACTGCCAGTGACAACGAATAGTTGTCGTTATCACAGGTGAAGAATCTTGGATTTAGTAAGATCCTGAGGCAAAGTGGCAAAGTGAGGATTGGCACCTGAGACATCTCGACCAAAGTAGGGACATCGTTGCATAAAGAATTTGTTCCTCCAGGACGAACTGTAGATCAAGTTTTTTTAGAAAAATGTCCTTGAAAGCCTCGCGAAAAGGGTGCATCGAGAGAAACTGGACATTGCAAACAAGTGGATGCTGCATCATGACAACGCTCTATTTCCCACGGCCACTTCCAACACGGAATTTTTGACCTCAAAAGGCATTTCTGTTGTTCCACAGCCCCCCTGTTCTACGTCCATGTGACTTTTTTCTTTTGCCGATATTGAAAAATGTATTGAAAGGACTTCATTTTGGGACTCTGAAAATCATTCAAAAGAATCTCACCGACATGATAAAGACTCTACCGTTACAGCACTGCTACCAAGACTGGGTAGCAACGATTCGTCGGTATGTAGCTGTCGAAGGTAACTGCTTTGAAGGAGACAATATTGTTGTTTGAAAAAATATATATAATAATTTCACAGATAAAAAATCGGTCTCATTACTTTCCTCATATACCTCATATGAAGAGTCCAGATTGACGTGTGTTTCCTGAAGGGGGTTTAAGCCTTTTTCGTAGTTTCTAGAGCAATAGTCTGGATGACGGAAAGAAACCATCATGTAACATTAGTCAACATGACCTTGCAGTGTTGGTACTCCAAACGGATGAAAACAAGGAGAATCTACAGCAGTTATTTTTCCTGTGGTCGAACAGGTCTACTGTACCGCTGGCCTAATAATGACAGTATCCTCTTCGGTAAAATATTACCAAGGCAAAACATTTCCCCAAATGGATCTGAGGACAGGGGCTAGTCGGGAGGATGTTGTAATAAAAACAAAAAATCTGCCATTCCACGAATCAGAGCATATAAAAGTACCGGGTGATCAAAAAGTCAGTATGAATTTGAAATCTGAATAAATCACGGAATAATGTAGATAGAGAGGTAAAAATTGACACACATGCTTGGAATGACATGGGGTTTTATTAGAACCAAAAAAATACAAACGTTCAAAAAATGTCCGACAGATGGCGCTTCATCTGACCAGAATAGCAATAATTAGCATAACAAAGTAAGAAAAAGCAAAGATGATGTTATTTACAGGAAATTCTCAATATCTCCACCATCATTCCTCAAAAATAGCTGTAGTCGAGGAATAATGTTGTGAACAGCACTGTAAAGCATGTCCGGAGTTATTGTGAGGCATTGGCGTCGGATGTCGTCTTTCAGCATCCCTAGAGATGTCGGTCGATCACAATGCACTTGCGGCTTCAGGTAACCCCAAAGCCAATAATCGCACGGACAGAGGTCTGGGGACCTGGGAGGCCAGGCATGACGAAAGTGGTGGCTGAGCACACTATCATCAGCAAACGACGTGCGCAAAAGATCTTTCGCGCGTCTAGCAATACTTTTTTTGTTGTTGTAATAAAACCCCATGTCATTCCAAGCATGTGTGTCAATTTTTACCTCTCTATCTACATTATTCCGTGGTTTACTAAGTTTTCAAATTTATACTGACTTTTTGATCACCCCGTAGATTCCTTAATCGCGTAGGTAAGTTACAGAATTTGAAGAGAGAAATGTATGAGTTGAAGTTAGATATGGAAATAGTGAAGTGCAATGGCAGGAAGGATACAGTATTTTCAGTAAAAAAAAATCAGATTGGTGTAATGCAAGAATAGGTCTAATAGTGAACAACAATACAGGGTGTCACAGGGAAAATGGTCAATAATCAGGGCTATGACAGGACAGACCACTCCAAGCAAAAAGCTTACTAGACTTCGGACTCTAAAATGAATACCTTATGGGCAATGAGCACTTCTTCATCTTCGAGCAAGCTCTTTACTTTCCATAATTTGGAAGGAAGAAGTACGGTACCAAAATAAAAAAAGTCTAGTGAACATGGGCTCCAAAAACCATACCTGAAGAGCTATGAGAACTTGTTCACCAGAAGAGATGTGTTTCACAGTAGCGATGACCAAGAAGTGCTTATAGCTCTTAGGGTAAGCACTTTAGAGTCCATGTTCACTGGACCTTTTCCCTTGTTTTGGTCCACACTAGCCCCTCTCAAAACATGGAAATCAAAGAGCTTGCAGTGGAAGAGATTTGTTTCACATTATCGAAGATAAAAATTCGCTCAAAACTCCTAAAGTGTGGACTTTGGAGCTCATGTTTACTATATTTTCTTTGCTTCGAATGATCGTTCCTGTCATATCCTTGAATATTTAGTATTCCTACTGAAATACCCTGTATATAAACATCGAGTGAACTACAATGTAGAGCATAGTCAACGAATAATCATAGGCAAGATAGGCACAAAACCACGA